>NC_025997.2:102427152-102488109 GCF_000442705.2 Elaeis guineensis | reverse complement strand
ATATTTGAACAAAAATATTTATGTTAATGCATTAATTTCAAGAGAATCCATTATAGGTGTATATGCTTGAAAAAAATATGATTCTTTTGGCATGTAATATAAATGCAAAAATAGTTTGTCCATTTTCTTAAAGATTTGAAAAGGGTATTAGATCATTTTGAGTTTAAGATATATCAGAGCAAGAGAAGATAAATAAATTTTGCAATGTATCAGAGCAAGAAAAATAATTTTTACAATGATATCAGAAAAGATTTTACAATGTATCAGAGCAAGAAAATTTTATAATATATCAGAGAAAATTTCATACTGTATTAGAGCAAATGTCAGAGAAAATTTCACACTGTATTAGAGCAAATGTTATAATATATCAGAGAAACTTTCACACTGTATCAGATCAAATTTTATCATGTATCAGAGCAAGTTAAAAGAAATTTTAGGGTGTATCAGAGTAAATCAAATTTCTTAAGTTGTATCAAGGTAAATAAAATTTCAAAAGATATATCAGAGCAAGTTTGAATTTTGAAATATATCAGAGCATATAAAAAAAATACTTATTTGCATTGTACTTATGATTTTGCTTTTGATGGATGGCTTTTTGTTTAAGTTATGTCTGATACCAAATTTCGATACCAAATTTCTCAAAGTTTTGTTTAATTTCTCCAATATTTGTTTTCCAATATATATATATATTTTAATCTTCCAATTTTTGTTTAATTTCTCAAGTTTGATTTAATCTTTCAATTCTTGTTTTTGTTTAATTTCTCCAGTTTGGTTTAATCTTTCAATTCTTGTTTTTGTTTAATTTCTCCAGTTTGGTTTAATCTTTCAATCTTTGTTTTTCTTTAATTTCTCCCCTTTTTCTCATAATTTAGGGTTTTGCTTTTTTTTTTTAATTTCAATTTTTGTTTTTGTTTAATTTCTCCCCCTTTTTGACATCATCAAACATAGTTAACTCTTCCTTTTTCTGAAACATTCTTTAATTTCTTCCCCTTTAAAGTTTTTCACAGATGTTTGCTCCCCCTTAATATAGCAATTATCAACAGCAAACAACAACAAGGAGAAGACAATATTTCCACAAGAAAAAAATATATAACCAAAATATGATCGATATCATTACAAAGAGGTAGAAATATAGGTAAAAGATGATTCCATTAATATCATAATTATTTCAATACATAAAATTCAACCAGCTAATTGTCAATACATGGCCCCAAGGTATAGATCCTAGAACAAGATACTAACTCCTAGAATTTAGTAAAGATCAAGATAAGTCAATGATCGGAGTCATCAGATATAGGGTGAGGAGATGATGGATCAGAAGTGCGTCCTCTACCCCGTCTGCCTCTGCCACGAGCAGGAGAGCGAGATGAACTGGGTGGCTGAGAACGCTGAGATGCTAGGGACTGAACAGAAAGGGTGAGTCTAATAGAATCAAGTACGTTCAGTGCTCTGAAAACAGATTGAAGTAGAGCAGTGAACTGGGTGGTAGCATGCTCACTCGATCCTCGGATCTCTTTCCTCAATAATTCATATCCACCTTCTAGAGCTCCTCTGAGCCTGCCAGCCTCTGCAGTGAGGTCTGTGACCTCAATAGTAGACTCCTGTGGCTGGGGATGGGCCAATGCAAGGACTTGCCCCTGCAAGTCAAGAACTCTGCCAGTAAGTCTCCAGACCGTGTCCTCAAGCTGCTGGATCCTGATGGACTGATCTGATATCATCTGAAACATAGTGAAGATGTGGGGAGTAATGGTCTGATCAGAAGAGGTAGCTCCAGGTGCAAAAGAAGTACTACCCCACTGGCTAGATAGCAAAGAAGCCACACGCTGAGATATATGCTCAATCTGATCGTCAGCCAGTCTGAACTCTGAATGAGGTGCTCTGCTCTCTGGCTGATACACTAGTGTGGGCATCCTAGTAAACTCAGAAGGGCCAGCCTCAGTATCAGGAATGAACTGGGTATCCGGTGATGCTTCCCTGAAGTCATGTACAGGAGAAGATGGACCTTCTTCTTCTACTCTGCCTTCAGTTCTGTCTTCAGCTCTTTCCTCAGCTCTCTCCTCAGCTCTTTCTTCAGAGCCCTTGATCCAACCACCAACAGTCTTTGTAATTCCCATTCGGTGCAGGCTGTGTTGGTTGAAAGTGTCCACATGTGAGAGTTTGGTAGGTGTCTCCCCCTCACAGCTAACTCCAAACCTCCTAAATACTCTAGTAAGGGCCATACCATAAGGCAAGTATGCCTTGGATCTGTTCAAAGTTTCTCTCATGGCCTCTATCATAAGTGCAGAGAGGTTTAGGGGGGTCTGAGTGATGATATGAAACATGACACATACATCTCTGCCAGATAGTAGATCATGCCTACCACTCCTAGGAAAGAAGAGTTTTGTTACAATCTGATGCAGGACCCTCATCTCAATGGATAATAGCTTTGCTTCCAATTTGTTTAAACTTCCTGAAAAAGCTTCTCCTAAGATAATTCTGATCCCTTCTTCTTTAATTGGGAGTTCCATATATGAGTATCCTTCACTAGGCAACTGAAGTATATCTCCCAATATCCTAGAATCCAAGCATATGTCAATCCCCTTGACTGTTGAAGTCACTGACCCGTTTCCATAATGTAGGTTCTGGTAGAACTCTCTAACAGGGTCAACATAGGTGACTTCCTTAAGAGAGCAATAGAGTTCCCATCCTTGATTTTTGATCTTGGTAGCAAAAGTAAAGCCTTCTTTCTCAAAGAACCGAAAATCTATATTTTTCCCGGTTTCTACTTTTCTATCAGAAAGAGGATTTACACTGGGGCTTATGGAGGATTGAGAGAGACCTTGAGTAGGTACTGAAACTGGAGTGGGAGCAGTTGAAGACTGAGCATGCCTTTTCTTTCGGACAACTTCTTCAGGCTCACGGATTGATTTTCTTCTTTGGGGAAGCTTCATCTTTGGAGCCATATCCAATAAAGTAGCAGACAAGAAGACTTGAATTGAGAGGAGGAGGGATCACAAGAGAGTAAAGAGGAATTTTAGTGGAGAAAAGAAGTGGATTTTGGAAGTTCGGTGAAGTGCTAGGACACGTTCCAACCGTGCCAAGCAATGCGAGAAAGCACGAGAAATCTCTTTTCCAAGGAGGCGATTTTTGGTGGAGAGTAGGAGGGAGAATTGCCTCGAGATAAATCCTTGGTTTTGGAGCAAGAAAGAGTTGGAAAGAACGGCTTTTGGAAGGAAGACGATGAGAAGATGAGTCGTCTCACAAACAGGGTTCCCGTTTAAAAATAATGAGCCCGTGGGAAGTTTGTGGGATTTACAAGTTTGCCATTGAGTCGACTCATGGGGGTCGACCCATGAAGTTCAAAATTCAGGAAAAATACAAATAAATTCCAGAATAATTCAAAATTTTGGGAGAAGGAATTTTGCTCAATGATAAGTTTTTAGAGTGATAAATCTGAGCTTTTGGGACCAGGATGGATGTTGAAAATTGAGCTCTAATCAATTCTTTGAAAATTGAGAAATTTTAGGCAAATGGATCTAGAATTCCTAGATTTCTCCTAATTTCACAGAATCTATCCTCACTAGGGCCTTTGTAAAGATATCGGCTAATTGATTTCAGTGCAAATATATTCAAGAATTATATTTTTGTTTTGAACATGTTCTCTTATAAAATGATGTCTTATTTCAATATGTTTGGATCTTGAGTGTTGTATTGGATTTTTAGATAGATTTATGGCACTTGTGTTGTCACATCTTATTGGTGTTTCATTAAGTTTGATTCCAAAATCTTCAAGTTGTTGCTTAATCCACAAGATTTGAGCACAACAACTTTCGGCTGCAATGTATTCGGCCTCAGCCGTAGACAGTGCCACCGAATTTTATTTCTTGCTAAACCATGAGATTAGGTTAACTCCAAGAAATTGGCAAGTTCCACTTGTGCTTTTTCTATCTAATTTACATCCAGCAAAATTAGCATCTGAATATCCTAATAAATTAATTTGTGAGTCCTTAGAGTACCATAACCCTAGAGTTTGAGTACCATTTAAGTATCTAAGGATTCTTTTAACAGCATTCAAATGAGATTCCTTAGGATTAGATTGATATCTAGCACATAACAACACTAAACATGATATCAGGCCTACTTGCAGTTAGATATAATAATGAGCCAATCATACCTCTATAGTATTTTAAGTCTACGTTTTTACCTTCATCATCCTTGTCAAGCTTACTTGAGGGACTCATTGGTGTGCCAATTGGTTTGCAGTTCTCCATTCCAAATTTTTGAGTAGTTCCTTGGTGTACTTGCTTTGGGTGATGGAGATTCCCTCTTTTGATTGTTTGATTTGGAGTCCGAGGAAGAAGGTGAGTTCTCCCATCATGCTCATCTCGAACTCTCCCTGCATAAGCTTAGCAAAGTCTTGACAAAGGGATTCATTAGTAGACCCAAAAATTATGTCATCAACATAAATTTGTATAATTAGCATATCATTTTGGTTTCTTTTAATAAATAGGGTTGTATCTACATTGCCTCTTGAGAAACCATTATTTAGTAGAAATTTGCTTAGCCTTTCATACCATGCTCTAGGTGCTTATTTTAGACCATATAAAGCTTTATTTAATCTAAAGACATGATTGGAAAAAGCATGATTTTCAAATCCAAGGGGTTGTTCTACATATACTTCTTCAGAAATATATCTATTTAAAAATATACTTTTAACATCCATTTGAAATAGTTTGAATTTCATAAAGCAAGCATAAGCAAGTAGAAGTCTAATGGCTTCTAATCTAGCAACAGGTGCAAAGGTTTCATCAAAATCAATTCCTTCTTCTTGATTATATCCCTTAGCAACCAGTCTTGCTTTATTTCTAATTACATTTCCATGCTCATCTAATTTGTTTCTAAAGACCCATTTTGTGCCAATTATTGAATAATCTTTAGGTCTTGTTACTAAGGTCCAAACATTATTTCTTTCAAATTGATTAAGTTCTTCTTGCATAGCATTAATCCAGTTATGATCATTTTCAGCTTCTTCAAAAGTTTTAGGTTCAAGTTGAGATACAAATGCACAATGATTAAGTACATCTCTAAGTGAAGAACGGGTTTTTACCCCATGCATAGGATCACCGATAATTAACTCCTTAGGGATGGTTGTGAACATACCTCCATTCCTTGGGTAGTCATTTGTACCTTGAGGTTGTTCTTGAATTTCTTCACCTCTTTCATTTTGTTCGTCTTCTTGATCCTTGTCTTCTGGAGTTGCTGAATCTTTCAGAGTGATCTCCTTTAACCTTCTATTAGTGGATCTGCATCATCAAACCCTCATTCTTCCTTGAAGGAAGATCGTTAGATTCATCAAAGACAACATGTATGGACTCCTCAACTACTAAAGTTCTTTTGTTGAACACTCTAAATATTTTACTAGTGGAGGAGTAACCTAGAAAGATTGCTTCATCTGATTTTGCATCAAATTTACAAGTTTTTCTTTGCCATTATTTAATACAAAACATCGGACAACCAAAAACATGAAAATATGCAATATTTGGTTTTCTTCCTTTCCAAAGTTCATAGGGGGTTTTCTTTAAAAATTATCTAATTAAAGCACGATTTAAAATGTAACATGCTGTGTTAATAGCTTCTACCCAAAAATATCTTGGAAGGTTGCTTTCACAAAGCATGTACGGGCCATTTCTTCTAAGGTTCTGTTTTTCCTTTCAACTACCCCATTCTGTTGGGGTGTCCTAGGAGCAGAGAAGTTATGGCCAATTCCATTTTCATCACAAAAATTTTCAAAGTCATGATTTTCAAATTCTGTTCCATGATCACTTCTAATATTTTGAATTGAAAACCCTTTTTCATTAGTGACTTTTCGATGAAATTTCGTGAAAATTTGAAAAGTTTCATTTTTGTGAGCTAAAAAGAAAACCCAAGTAAAACGAGAATAATCATCTATAATTACAAAGCCATATCGTTTTCCTCCTAGACTAGTGGTTCTAGTTGGTCCAAATAATCCATATGTAAGAGCTCTAAAGGTCTAGAAGTTGAAACAGTGTTTTTGGGTTTAAATGATACTCTAGTTTGTTTACCTAATTGGCATGCATCACAAATTCTATCCTTTTCAAAATTTAGTTTTGGCAAACCGAGAACTAAATCCTTTTTAATTAATTTTGAGAGAGAATGCATGCTAATGTGTGCAAGTCTACGATGCCACAGCCAACTAGTCTCATTTATTTTAGCATTTAAGGAAACTAGGCATTGGATGTCTAATTTAGTTAAATCATTCAAGTCTACCATATAAACATTGCCATGCCTATGTCCTATAAATTTAATGCCATTGTTAATAGGACTCGTCACAATGCAAACAGATGATTCAAAACTTACTTTATACCCTTTATCACAGAATTGACTGATGCTAAGTAAGTTATGCTTTAAACCTTTAACTAGTAAAACATTCTCAATGTATTTGGAGGGAGTGATACCAATGTTACCTATCCCGATGATCTTTCCTTTGTCATTATCTCCAAAGGTGACCATCCCTCCATCCTTAGCATCAAGCGTAATGAATTGTGATTCATCACCAGTCATGTGTCTCGAGCATCCGCTGTCAAGATACCATTTCCTGTTTCCTTCTTGGGATGCTAGACACACCTGCAAGCAAAGGTCAAGTTTCTGTCTTAGGTACCCAAGCTTTCTTGGGTCCTTTCAGGTTAGTCAGAATGGTTCCTTTTGGAACCCATATTTTCTTTGTGTTTACATATTTGTTAATAAGACATGTGTATGATTTATGTCCTATTCTTTCACATTTAAAACAAGTAATATTTGTAGACTTGTTACTTGAATAATTTACATAAATATCCTTCAAAAATTTTTGTTTCTTCAGGGGTTTATAACCAAGTCCAGCCTTATCATATATAGCTTTCTGATTTTCAAGGATCATATTTAGTTTGTTTGAACTTAAGGTGAACTTATCTACTATAGATTTCAGCTTGTTCATTTCATCCTTTAAGTTTTGATTTTCTTGAATCAAGGTGAATTTTTCAATTGAAAGATTTTCAGCTTGTTTCACTAAGGACTGATTTTCCAATTTCAGCTCTTTGTTTTTCTTCCCTAGTTTCTTTAATTCATCAATTGAATCATAGAATGCTTCATGCAATTCTTCAAAAGTAAATTCACTAGTGGATTCAGAAGTTACCTCATTTTCATGTGCCATCAGGCACAGATTGGCTTGTTCTGTTGAGGTTTCCTCGTCGGAGCTTGAGTCATCACTCGCACTCCAGGTCGCCATCATTGCCTTCTTTTTGAACTTCTTTGGACCTTTCTTCAATTGTGGACATTCGGATCTGAAATGTCCTGGCTTCTTGCACTCATAGCATATAGGGGGTTGATCTTTCTCCTTTTCTTTGCTTTGATCCCCTTTTGTGAATTTCTTTCTCATCCCCTGTTTCCTTTTTCTTAGAAACTTCTTAAATTTCCGGGTGATGAGAGCCATCTCTTCATCCTGATCTTCATCTTCAGAGTCATCCATTTCATAATCAGGCGAAGTTGTGGATTTGAGGGCAATGGTTCTTTTCTTTTTGACTTCATCCTCTTGATGTTGCTTCATGCTAAGTTCATGAGTCATCAAGGATCCAAGAAGCTCTTCTAGAGGTAGAGTGTTCAAGTCCTTTGCTTCTTGGATGGCAGTCACCTTTGCTTCCCAAGTTCTTGGCAGTGACCTGAGAATCTTCCTTACAAGTTCACTGTTAGTATAAGATTTGCCAAGACTCTTTAAACAATTAATTATATCAGTAAAACGAGTAAACATGGCAGTTATGGACTCATCATGCTCTATTTTGAACAATTCATATTTATGTACAAGCATATTTATTTTAGACTCTTTTACTTGATTTGTTCCCTCATGAGTTACTTCTAATCTATCCCATATTTCTTTAGCAGATGCACAAGTAGAAATGCGATTGAATTCACTAGCATCTAGTGCACAATAAAGAACATTCATGGCTTTGGCATTTAATTGTTCCAATTTCTTGTCAACCTCATCCCATTCTTTCTCGGGTTTGGTTGACTCCTCACCATCTATAATCTTGGTGGGTGTGTGAGGACCATTCACTATGATACTCCACATATCATAGTCGAGTGCTTGTATGAATATCTTCATCCGAGCTTTCCAATAGGTGTAATTAGACCCATTGAAAAGTGGAGGTCGGTTTGTAGATTGCCCCTCGGCTAGAGAAGTACCGACATGGGTTGCCATAGATCTTTGGCTCTTTGATTGTTAGATCAAAGAAGGGCTAGAGCACCGGCTCTGATACCACTTGTTGCCCAGCTATGCAACCCAAGAGGGGGGTGAATTGGGTTTCTAAAAAATTTTAAGCCCAACAGATTACTTATGAAGAACAAAACTAAGACTTTAAATCAATATTAATTACCTAAAGCAGGAATGCAAGAATATAATAAAGAAATAAAGTGAAGCGATAAAGTACACCACAAACACAAAGATTTATAGTGGTTCGGTGCTAACCTTGCACCTACATCCACTCCCCAAGATCCTACTTGGAAATTTCAATCCACTATCCTTTGTATTCAACCCGAATACAAAACGTCGGAAACTCCGACACTAGCTATCCCAAGCTAGATCACTTGTTTCCCGAGTACAAGTAAACCCAAAACACTCCGATTTCAGGTTCGGATCAACCTTTCCTTGTTTTGGAAATCCTCCAAAAACAAGAACAAAAACTCATAAAGAGTTAGAAAATTTTGAGCACAGATTAATACAATAACTGCTCCTTAAATGAGCGAATATAACAATAAAAGCTTTACTCAAATGAAGAACCCCTTTTTCTGATTTTCTCAAAGTGGATGAACGCTTGAATGCTTGAGAAGAGGTTGATTGATGATTGAAGATCTCTTGAAAGCTTTGAACTATCTCTAGATCAAGGTTGAAACAACAGGCGTGAAGGATTCTCTCCTTGAAAGCTCTTGCTTTTCTCTTTCACACTCTCTCTGGTATATTGTGGATCCTCTCTCTTTTTCTTTTTGGATTTTTCGTTGATCTCAGGCTTTTTCTTGCAAATTTTAGATCCTCTCTTCTGTTCTTCTCTCTTTGATCTGCCGATTGATCTTCTTCTATTTCTCTTCAATTTGATCTGCTATTTAAACTGCAATTTCTTTCATCATTTTAAGCATTTTGTAGCATTAGAAGCAAGAGAAAATAATTTAGGTAGATAAAGAGCCGTTAGAGCAATTTTAGGAAGCATAAATGGCAATTAAAACGGGCAAAAAAATAGCCATTGCTGATATTTTCCGTCGCAGGGGTCGACTCATGAGTCGACTCATGCATCAGGAGTCGACTCATGAGTCGACTTCTGTTGCACAGACCAGAAGGTCTGATTTCTGGATTTTTTGGCTCAAACCAGCAGAGGTCAACTCATGAATCGACTCATGCCTTGTGGGTCGACTTATGAGTCGACTCACAGGTCGTGCCAAGTCAAAAATCTAGTGTGCCATGGAAATTTTTGCGTGCCAATCAGCTCACAGTGCCATGAGTTGACTCATGAGTCGACTCATGCACTTCAAACCTTCATAACTTCAAAAATATAAGTCCAAATACAATGAAATTTTCACTAATAGTTTACAAATCATTTGTTCTATCAAATGATACTATCAAATCAGAATTTTAATGAAATTATGATTTTGCCCTTGAAGAGCATAAGGACTTTTTTTACTTTAAAAATATTTGTATTCCTTCAATCTGCTTTGTAATCATCAAAATCAATCTAGGAGCAACAACTAATCTTGTATTCAATCCGAATACAAATGTCAGAAACTCCGACTCTAGCTATCCCAAGCTAGTCCACTTATTTCTCGGATACAAGCCAACACTATACACTCCGATTCAAGGTTCGGATCAACCTTCTCTTATTTTGGAATCCTTCCAAAATAAAAAACAATAACTCAAGCAAAGTATAACAATGAATAGCACAAGTAAGTACAAAGAAAGCTCCTTTAATGAGCGTATGAGATTTTAAATACACTTTACTAAAGAAGAAGAAGACCCTTTTTGATTTCCTCAAGGTGGTTGGAGACTTGAATGTGCACTTGAGGAGTTGGTGAGCTTGGATTAAAGGCTTCTTGAATGCTGTTAGTGAGCTTTTGCTTAGGGCTGAAAAGTTTGCTTGAAATTCCTTTTTCAAGATCTCTCTTCTTGATTCTCCTTTTGATTCCCACCTTTTTGTCCCTTTTATAGCTTTAAAAAATGATGGAAAATATTCTGGACTGAAATAGAGCCGTTAGACCACATTAAATGAGCATTAAAAGTACTTAAAATGGGTTAAAAACTAGCCGTTGCGGAACAATCCCGTCACAGGGGTCGACTCATGCCTGGGGGTCGACTCATGAGTCACCTCTGTGGAAGAATACCAGAAAATCAAACGGAAAGCAAGGTTTTGTAAAATTGACCCAAAACCCGTAGAGGTCGACTCATGGGTCGAGTCATGCCTTGGGGGTCGACTCATGGGTCGACTCACCGGGTGTGCCAAGTTTGTGCCGGCCAAGAATTCAGCATGCCAATCATCTCATGTGCCATGAGTCGACTCATGGGTCGACTCATATTTTTCAAACATGCATATTTTTTAAAATATAAATCCAAAAGTAATAAAATTTTCACTAATGGATCACAAATCTTTTGTTCTATCATTTGAGGCTTTCAAATCAGGGTTTGATAAAATTACGATTTTACTCCTGAAGAGCAATAAGTCTTTTTCAAGCGAAAATCAATAGTACCCCTTCAAATGCTTTGTAATCATCAAAATCAATCCAAGGAGCAACAATACTCAACATAACATATCAATACCTCTCGCTTCTTTGCAGGATCAACTCTTCTTATATTCAGGCCACCCTACTAATTGAAATCCAAGATATAACTCGTCAATTCTATTATAGATATCATATGCCACTTATGCATAAATTTTATCTTAATATCTATTGATTCGAAATCTAAATATTGAATCTTCTCTTTTATATCTATCATGTTCCTCATGATCATAACCTAAGTTCAGATATCACTAAAATTATAATTCTGAATAATTATAACCTTAAACTCAAATACCACTTAAATCATATTTTCTAGTGATCATAACCTAAACTCTAATATCATTCTATCATACCTTTAATGATCATAATCTTAAACTCTGATATTATCAATCATACTCTATTGATTATAATCCCAAAATTTTGATATCACTTATATGACAATTCCTAGTGACCTTAAACCTGAGCTCTAGTACTGTTCTATCATATTCTCTGATATCACTCTGTCACATCCTATTGATCATGCATAAAATTTTGATATCACTTCATAATCCCTAGTGACTTAAACTTAAGCACTAATATCATTTTATCAATCCTAATCACTTATATCATAATCTCCAATGATCATAACCTAAGCTCTGATAATACTTTGTCACATCTTATTGATCTTACATAAAGTTTTTAATATCTCTTCATAATCTCTGGTGATCTTAAACCTAAGCTCTGATACCATTTTGTCACGCTCCGAACCCAACATCCGGATCGAATACGTGATGGCCGCACACTCCTTAGAGCAAGCCCTAAAGAATATGCAAGGCCAAATTAAATCATTATAATTTTATCAACTATAATATTTAATTTCAATAATAATTCATAAAACTTACATAATTATAATTAACATTCCTTCAATCCACTGATCAGATATCAACGGTACTCTATCTATGCATCCGCTCACTCACAAATCCATACCATAGCCAACCATGGACATCTTGTAACTCTGAGAAGAAAAAAAAGATGAAGGGGTGTGAGCTTTACAGCCCAGTAAGAATTTTCATACCACACCAATATAATAATATAATCTGAAAATAAAGATAAGCAATAACACATAAAAGTCGATGTTCACTGTCCAGAATACTGCAAACATTTATAAATTATCTGTTTTATCAAAAGAAATGCATTATCATATGTTAATAAGTGAAATAATTTTATTCAACGATTGTTTCATGTCTTATCTTTCTATTTTCTTCTATTATCACATCGTCTTTAATCCTTTTCTTTTTGGCTTTGACTTTGGACTACCAGGATCATGCGACGATCTTTTATTCGGATCGATTTCTGTGATATTTTTCAGATTAAAATATTCATGATCTTTCTCAGATCAAAGTGGCCATGATCTTTCTCAAATCAAATCATTCATGATCTTTCTCAGATCAGATTCTTCCACACATAAGCCTGTGGGGGCTGTCCCAGGCATAAGCTCCTGGCAGGCTATTTCACATGACAAGACCAGTCCAAACCATATTTCTCTTTCTTTTTATTTTCATAAAATTATAATATTTGACTTCATTAATCAATTCAAATTTTGCAGTGTAATAAATATATCATACCCATATAATCATGCCATCAATCGCTGATACATATGTATTGATATAACATACTCATGCTCAAAATCACATAAATAAATAATAGTGTCTCAGATATAACAAATTTATCGATCTCAAATCCAAGGATCCAAAATCAATGAGATAAAATCAATGGTAAAATAACATATATAATGATGATCATGTACAAGGATTCTAACCTTTACCGATGACTGATCCAAGCACAAAAATCAATGTTCTTCTTTGATTTATGAATTTCTTTAACAAAATATTCTACTCGATATCATATGCAGACAATCATCTCTTCATAACCCTAATCAAATATAAAAATCATATATGGAGAAAATTATCCGATAATCAATCCTAATAACACAAATCTAGGACCTCTCTCAGAATTAACCAAAATTAGGATTTGTCTAAGTATCTGGATCCTCCACTGATCCATAAGACTTTTAGACAGAGAAAATCCATGAAGAGAGAGAAAATTTTAGAGAGAAAAAATAGAGAGAGAAAGTAGAGAGAGAATCTTCGTATCCTTCCGATGAGGCAATCATGGTCGAGTTCATCAGAGGTCATATCAGAGTGACTTAATATGAATCAAATGTTATAAATTTCGAATAGGATCGGACTGGGATCAGATCTACTGCACGAATTTTGGAGTAATCTCAAATCATCATATTTTTTATTTCAAATTTATCCTAGGGTTTGTGATGCAATCAGAGAGAGAGTGGAAAGACCTTAGAGAGATAAAATCCATAAAGAGAGAGAAAAAAAGGTCTAGAGAGAATCTAGAGAGAGAAGGTAGAGAGAGGAGAGAGGAAAGAGGAAGAGAAAGGAGAGAGAGGAGAGAGAGAAAATTCTTTCTTTCTTTTTTTTTTTTTTTTTTTCTCTTTCTCTTTTTCTTTTTCTTTTCTTTTCTTTTTCTTTTTTTTCTTTTCCTTCTTCTTTTTCTTTTTTTTTTTTCTTCTTCCCACGGCCCTCTCTTGGGCTGAAACAGGGGAAGACCGACGAGGTCCCCCCTAGTGACCCGAGCTCCGATGAGGTGGATGGTGTCTGATCGACGGCAACGGAGAAAGGCCGGCCGACAGCAAGGTTCGGTCGGTGAAGTTTTTTTTTTTTCGAAAAATAGGGGATCCATCCCCTTTCTTCATGATTTTCGATCATTGGCCGGTCATCGGCCGCCAAGACCTTCAGAGAAGAGGGATAGAGGAATGAGAGTCCTATCCTAGGGGTGAGACACTGCAAACGGCGACGTCGGTGGCCGAAAAAGAGAGGAAGATAGCTCGTTCGAACAGAACAAAACAGAATCATGATATTTTGTGGATTTTCCGACGATCCCGACGGCCGACGAGCGTGCACGAAGCCATGGAAAGGAGGGGAAGGAAGAGGGGAAAGAGAAGAAGGGCTTTCCTCCGACTCCGGTGAGGTCTCCGGCGAGTATTTGAGATGAACACGATGATGACATCTGCGGCTTCAACGAAAAAATTCGAGAATAATAAAAGAAAAAATCCGGTGCTCGTCGTGGCCAACCTTAGAGGAAAGGAGAGGGGATTTTTATAGGGTGGAGGGGAGATCGAATCCCCTTCGGATTCAGCTTCTCTTCCGATGTATTTGAGCGGAAGAAGACTCCCAGCGGGACTCTTCTTCGTTTGCCTCCCCTGTTTTTTTTTTTTTTTTTTTTTTTGTATGGGATGTGGGCTGATTTTGGGTCCAAATTGGCCGGGGTGTTACATTTTCATTGAACACCTGTGAAGCGAAATAATAAAACTTTCCAGCTTGAAGCCACATCACCGCTCGTCGTTCCTGAACATGCACTGTTCTTGCTACAGAGCTGGATGTCGTCCTACAGGGGGGAGCTCAAGCAATACGTCGTGGAGATGCTAAGGAAGCTAAATGGAGGCGAGAAAGCAATAAGCATAGATAATTGATGGTCCACAGGATTCATGGAAGGACAAGGTGGGAAAATGCATGACAAAAAAACAATCACTATCCGGGTTTCCCCATCTAAGTGGACCACCATATGCACTTTCTCGCAGACTGCATACGGCTGTCTCTTTCCTTATCTTCTTTCGTCCTCTACTTCAAAGTCTGTACATATCTAACTCGCTCTCAATTTAAAAAAAAAAAAGGCAGGTGGTTATAACCTTCCTTTCCAATCACAGAGAGAGAGAGAAAAAAAAAAAAAAAAAAGAAAAGAAAACCCCTAGGGACCTCGGCCCCCTACGATTACTCCACTGCCTTGCGTTCTGGTATACGTAATAAGTTTGACCATTCTGGCGTGCGTTGAACGGTCCTGGAACTTCGTCATCCAACTTTTACCGCATCCCTCCCCACAAAGCACAGCCAAAATGCTCCAGCACAGATTGAACCAAGCCCTGTCCAAACTTTGCAACTTGCCGAATGTACACACAGACAGAGGCCCACACGCCACCACCACCACCACCACCACCAAAAGAGTAGATATTTTTTGAGAGGAAAAAGATAGTCAAATGCTGAAGAAGACTTCTGTAGCAACAACAACAATAGATCATGACATGTCTGTCAATGCCTGGCCAGACTTATAATTAAATAGAATCAGTTATATTGACAAACAACGTCGTCATCTCATTTCCAAAATGGAACTCGGAGCCATAGCAAAGCTAAACAGCAATTTGCCTCCCTTTCTCCTCCCCCTCCTTTTCCTCCTCTTCTCTCTTTCCATGGCCACTGACACCCTGACCCGGAGCCAACCCATCCGAGACGGCCAGACCCTGGTCTCGGCCCGAGGCATCTTCGAACTTGGCTTCTTCAGCCCCGGCGGCTCGACCCACCGCTACCTCGGCATCTGGTACAAGCACATCCCTGTCCAGACCGTCGTCTGGGTCGCCAACCGGGCCAGCCCCCTCCCGGACCGGACCGGCCTCCTCCGGGTGGGCCCCGCCGGTGAGCTCCTCCTCACCAACGGCTCGAACCACCCGATCTGGTCCACCGACCCGGTTCCCTTCTCCCGATCCGTCGGCCAGCTCCTCGACTCCGGCAACTTCGTGCTACGCGATGCAGCGGACACACTCCTCGTCGCTGTTGCATGGCAGAGCTTCCATTGTCCGACCGACACGTGGCTCCCCGGGATGCGGTTCTCCTCCCGGTTCCCCCTCGGTCTCACTTCCTGGAAGAGCTCCGCCGACGCCACCTTCGGTGATTATACCGTCCGGTTGGACGAGAACGGCCTTCCCCAGCTCATCCTCTGGGGGCGGTCAAGCCCGGTCTATCGGACCGGGCCGTGGAACGGCCTCCGTCTCAGCGGTACCCCAGAGATGAAGTCCTACAAAAGTTTGTTCACCTACGCTTTCGTCTCCAACGAGAACGAGTCCTACTACGAGCACGAGCTTAATGACCCATCTATCATCACGAGGCTGGTACTGGAGCAGACCGGAGAGCTGCAGCGGTTCATATGGGTGAACGAGACGCAGTCGTGGAGGGTGTACTGGTCCGCGCCCAAGGACCAGTGCGACATGTACGGGAGATGCGGGCCGTTCGGGGTCTGCAATAGCACCTCGAAGGCGGTCTGCAAGTGTGTGGAGGGGTTCAAGCGGCGGTCAGCCGGAAACTGGACCGCCGGGTGTGCGAGGCGGACCGGCCTTAGCTGCGGGAACCGGGACGGTTTCCGGAGGGTGACCGGCTTGAAGCTTCCAGATACCTCGACCGCGATCGTCAACCGGAGCATGGAACTCGAGGAGTGCAGGAGGGTGTGCTTGGCGAACTGCTCGTGTGTGGCTTACACGGCCGCTGATATCAGTGGGGGTGTAACTGGGTGCGTTTATTGGGTGGACGATTTAATGGACCTGCGGGAGTTTCCGAGCGGCGGCCAGGATGTGTACGTCCGTTTGGCAGCTTCAGAGCTAGGTACGCGTAGCATAACTTTTCTGCTAATATATTTTGGTGGGCCTTTCTCAAAAAAAAGAAAGTATATATATTTTGGTGGGCCACGGTTACTGATGACGTGGCTGCTGATGATTGGATAAAAAACAAGCTAGTTTTTTTTTTGTATAAAAAACAAGCTAGTTTAGAAGGCTCCTGGGCTTCCTTGGATGATCAACAGGTGTCACATGCATCGTTCGCTGTGGCACGTGTCAGTCATCAGGAAGGCTAGAACGATTTCTACCAACAAGCATCACAGCAGATCCTTGGCAGAATAAGAACCTAAACAGATCAGAGCATGGGTTCAGATGACTGTGATGGTGAACGCTGGTTGAATCAAAATTGGAAGACTTTGAACCGAGTTGGTCCGCTTTGAGCTGAACCCGAACTGACCTAGGTTAACAGATGGATCTAATTTTGAGCTGGACCGGGGCGGTGTGACGCAAGGTGCGAAAAGTGGCCACCATCTTGAAAGGAGAAAACTAGCCGTCCTTCAAACGGCTGGTCATCCGTGGGTCGCGGGGGATTGGGGGGAAAAATTATTGCCCGTCCACGCCCAGACAGATCAGCACAAATTTCGAAGTGCGTGTTCAGTGAACAACGTGCAATCGGGAACTCGTGAAATACAACGGTTAATGTGGCGTGTTATCCACCGTTGGATTTGTCATGTAGCTTAGCTATAAATAAATATATTTTTTAATAAAAATAAAAAATATATTCCTTGTGATTGCTGATTCAATATTAATTTTTAGTTCTTGTATAAAATTTTTAATATCAAAATAAAATTCGGATCAGTGTTTTCATTTTTTTTTTTTTTTGTTTTTGGATAAAGCATCTATCCGTCCTTAGTTCAATATTATATATAGCAGACTTTCTAATATGTTTCACATAGTTGATGTTTTGTGTGCAAATTCATAAATATATTAGCTTTGTGTTCTTCTTATTTATTACTCTTTCTAATCATTTTTATTATTAATTATTTATTCTATATATATATTGTTGATCAATTTTTTAAAACTAGTTATCATATAAGATATGTTTTTAAATTCCATCATTTACATTCTATTAAAAAAAAAACATCATTTACAAGTTGATATGAACATTATTAAATTTTTTATTAAAAAAAAAATATATATATATTATCAAATCTTGCATGCCAAGCCTATCACAAACTCTAGAACTTTTGTGAGTTTATGACGAAGAAAGAAGAGTTAGATCTCAATGAAACCCACGTATATTAGCAGCAAGCAAGTTTACCTCGGCATACCCTTCACATGCCCTGCCATCTTTGTGGAATCCAAGAATCCAGTCTCCTTTCATGAATATTAAAAAAAAATAAACTTTCTAAAAAGAATCATATCTAAAAAGATAAAATTTAAAATATTCATGAAATAAATATGTAATGATTCTTTTTTTTTATATTTTTGACATATTTATAAGCTTGCATAAGCTTTAAACATTCCATGTACAAGTTTTAATAAAATTTAGGTAAATTGAACTCGGATGATATACAATTCAAGTCGAGTACTATAAAATTTTCAGAATTGAAACCTGTTATGATTTTCAAATTTGATCCCTGACCAACATGCTTTCAAATTAGATTGGAACTAATTAAAGTAGACTGGGTCAACTCACCAATCAACCTGACCTATTAGCAGCCCCTATTATTAACCTAGTGTGAGAAGCTTCATAATCAACCAGGTAGCTACATAGTTGGCTTCTCCATTAATTCATTTAATGATCTAAGCATAAGAGACTCTCTCCCACACAGGCGCGCACACAGAACATTAGGGAAGGTTCAATCACATTCATTGTCAGATTAAACATTCCATTGCTATTTTAATCTGTTTTAAATTTTCTCTGTCTTCTGTCCATGTGGATCAGATCTTCCATGATGCACACCTTATCTATTTAAAGATTCGTAATCTTGATGTGCTTGGTTTCTTGTGATTTTTGTCACTGTCGATTCACGCACACATGCATCTGCAGCACACAAAAACATCCGAGTTATTCTTCTCAGTAAAGTTAAACAGTGTCGCGTACCAAATGGTTTTGAAATTATACAGTGTTCTTCCAGATGAAGATGATGATGATGACCCAAAACTACATGTTCCTGCGGACAAGAACAAGTTGATCATAATTATAGTCGCAACAATCTGTTTCTCTTTGTTTTTCTTGCAACTGTGCCTCTATATCCTCTGGAAAAAGAAGTTGCAAGAAAAAGGTAAGACATGCGCTTCATAGATAGCTATGCTTATTGGAATGGATCAAACTTTACAGGTGATGGTTGGGCTACTTGTTGATTGCAGCAAAGATAGAAAAATCCGAAAGTCTCTCATTGCTTGGTTTTGGAGCTAATGCCGCACATAGCAGCATGTCAATAGATGATGGCAATAGCAGTGCAGATTTGTCACGATTAAGTTTGGGCGCTATTGCTGTGGCCACTGACAATTTCTCAGAGGAAAACAAGCTTGGAGAGGGTGGTTTTGGACAGGTGTACAAGGTAATTAACCTTCTCCCTCTTGTTTTTCTTCATTAAGTAGTTCTTCCAATTCTATGAAATAAATCATTGAATTTGGAGCACTCATACTTCCAATGGTTTCTTGTCGTGTCTACAATCATGCAACAGAAGTTAGTTTTGTTTGCAGGGTAAATTACCTAATGGGCAGGAAGTGGCTATTAAAAGACTTTCAGATAGTTCTGGACAAGGCCTTGAGGAGTTTAAGAATGAGGTTATGTTGATTGCTAGGCTACAACACATGAACCTTGTGAGGCTTCTAGGCTTCTGCAGTCAAGGAGAAGAGAAGATGCTGATCTATGAGTACATGCCCAATAAAAGTTTGGATTCCATCCTCTTTGGTAAGTTTCTCTAAACATGCCTCCTTTGCTCATTGCTTATGACTTTACTAGTTCCTCATAGGAAGGAGAAACATCTATGAAATTAAAGTATTGGAATATTGTGATGTAGTTTTTCTCCACTTTAATTTTGATGCAAGGATGGAAAATTAAACTATCAGGAAGTTCACCAAGAACATTGAAAAAAAATAATGAACTAATCATTGGATATTGTTGTGCAATTATAACCTTCTTGTTACCTTGCTGTTAAAGCATTTGTCTTATACTTTTTCATTTATATAACCAAATAAATAATTATCCAATTTGTTTGATTTGAATTTGAATCAGATCCAACCGACGGAACAACATTGGATTGGAGTAAACGCAAGAGAATTATTGATGGCATTGCTCAAGGGCTCCTGTACCTCCACAAGTATTCTAGACTGAAAGTTATCCACAGAGATCTAAAAGCTAGCAATATTCTTTTGGATAACGAGTTGAACCCAAAGATATCAGACTTTGGAATAGCAAGAATATTTGATGGAAATCAAGAGCAAAGAAAGACAAAAAGGGTTGTTGGGACATAGTAAGTGAAATCTTTCTTCAAGTGAACTATTCAATTATTACACCAAAAACTGATACTACTGATAAATTAATCATTGTTCCCTTTCTTTGTAGTGGCTATATGCCTCCTGAGTACGCTATATGGGGGCATTTCTCTGAAAAGACTGATGTCTTCGGCTATGGAGTGTTGCTCATAGAAATCATCAGTGGCAAGAAGATATCTTGTTTTCAGGGCATCAAAGGCTCTTTAAATCTTTTACAATATGTAAGCATATTCGTCGATCTTCGAATTAATAATAAGCTATTTGGAAACATTTGTAAACCAACATGATGCAATGATACATTTTTTTTCATGGCAGGCATGGGAGCTTTGGGACGATGGGAGGGCCTTAGAGCTAGCGGATCCACTACTTGGCAATTCTTATTGCAAAGAAGAGTTGTTGAGATGCGTCCATGTGGGATTATCATGTGTGCAAAAAAATGCTCCAGATAGGCCCACAATGTCAACTGTTGTTTCCCAGCTGGGTGGTAGTAATGTAAGCCTTCCATCACCAAGCCAACCTGCCTTCCAAGCTTGTGACAGTCAGGTAAGTGGAGACTTAGATTGTCAAAGGAGAGGTAATGGCTCCTCAAATGAAGTAACCATTACCATGATAGGAGGAAGATGATACGTGCTTTAATCTGCTATCAAAGAAACTATCCATGCGTATCTATATATGGTTGAAGATGAGAACAGGCCATCTCCTTGGTGAAAAATAATATGGTAAGAGATTTTTTTTTTATAATTTTTCGGAAGATTCTTATGAGAAGAGAGAAACTTCAAAATCTTGTGTTATCTTGTCCAAGGTGATGTGCGTGGATTCGAGCTATGAAATATTATATACAGAATATAAGTCAGATTTATTTTCTTCTTCTTCTTCTTTCTTTTATTTTTCATTTCTTTTTTTTTATATTTTTTTTGTCGAGTGTAATGCTCTGAGTAACGCTGTTTTAATTACACTGTGCTCCTCCGCCCCACCCCCGTCCTTAACTATGTTTTGTTGGAAAAGTATCTTTGTCTAGTTGCTGTCCTCCCAAAAAAACTGTAATATTAAAACACTCAACAACAGTGTTATTTACCTAGCTTTTTTTTTTTTTCTAAATACTTAGTTGACGGAAACGCATTGGGACGCCGCTACTTTTAGATGACAGCCTCATTTCGTCTGTCCAAGTCAGGTACTTAGTGCAACTTGCTAGTGTTTTGTCCGCCTGGCATCGCATTAACTCTGCACCAACTCCTTTCCCCATCCTGCTGAGATGAAGTAATACCAAATAAAGCATGGAACATTGCTCTATTATTTATGAGAATTTTTTTTCGATAAAACTATTATTTATGAGAATTGCTTATCCTCTTTACAACATAATTTTGAAAGGTACTTTGCCTCTCCAAAAATTCCTTCAAAATGGATTGATTACTTCTTTGTTCTTAGAAATCATTTGATTAAAGATAATCTAATATAAAAAAATAAATTTTATGTCAGATTATCATATTTAATATAAAAAATAAAAGAAAGAAGATAAAAAAATTGATAGCTTTATATTTATTTTTCGAAGGGATCGGAGAAGGTAAAACAAATACTATGCAAAGATTAATATTTGATAAATTTTTTAATAGTGATAATTCATATTTAATAAAAATATCTTTAATAAAATTATATATATAATCATTAAATTTATTCTGATGTTTTTTCAAATTCATTCAATCAAAAATTTTTGCAATAAAATTAAGATGAAGATGATATTATGTAAAGGATTATGTGATTATTGTCATTGTATAAAAATTAATTGGATATGACAATACTATCATATTATTAAAAAATTATTTTATATTAAATAATATAATTATAAATTTGATCATATTTTTATATAAATTTATATCCAATCAAACATAGTAATCATTTTTCAGTATTATTTTTTGAAATAAATTTTTCATCAATCAAACATAATAAAAATTATTTTTCTTCATAATTATTTTTTTAAATAAATAATTTTTAAAATTTATCAGAATTCCATAATCTAATATACTCCAACCAAATGGGCTCTCAAGGAAATGACAGAGCTCTTGTTCCACTCTAATAAAGATGTCTTATTTTCTTCTAGTTGTAGCTGGATTTTATAAAGAATCTAGTAGGATTTTGATCAGGGCAAACTAAAATGATGGATTTTAATGCGCTCCTAGACCAAATCAATTGTCATAGCTATTACCATGTGCAAGTTTGGCATTTATTCCATTCTTTCAGGCCCTTTCTAGAAGCCGAGCCGGTTTTCTGGGTTTTAAGGGTGGTTTCTTCGACAAGTTTTAACTAGCTTGGTAGTAGCTCCTCGGCATTGCCCCTCCTGCTCTTGCTCCTCTTCCTTTTAATTTGAGAAAAAAGGTCATAATACATTTTGAGCCCACCAAGAAGTGGAATTATAATTGCTTTTCATTTTTGCTAGAAAAATAATAACTGCTTTTCTTGCTAAGGGTTCAAAATGATCGAGGAAAAGATGTAACTTTTCTCACATAAAATATCTTCTTTTCCTCTAATAAAAGGTCATTCATGACCAAAACTATTTATTTTCAGCAGGCTCATTATATAGAGATAGATTTGAAATACAGAGGAATTGTTTGGTGATTCCAAGTAGGAGGATGCATTAGGTAATTTTGGCAAGCATATGACCACAACTATTAGTGGAACAGGATGAATGGTTTACGTTGACATATATATGAGAAGATATACAAAAGAAACTTTATACGTCTGAAAATTGTTTGATGGACGACTGGTGGATGGGATCCGTCAATTAAAGAAGCTTGCAAATATTCATATTTGCATCATCCTCTAAATAAGCAATTGAGACCAATTTGTTCTAATACAAGTCCTTTCTTAAATGCTTATGTATCTGCTTCCTCTGCCGAACATGTTGATATTGATATTACTTTACTAAATACATGATGTCCTCTATAGTCTCCAAAAATGACACTGGTGCCTGATATAGACGACGATGTTGTGCTATCTACATTACACTTAAAATACCAATCTTGGGTGCTGTATATTCATTACTTTTATCAGAAGATTCAAACGTCAACTCTTGAGGAATGTTAGAAGCAAAAACTTTCGTCCTCTCACCCGTTTATGCATTAGCCCTTGCATGTGGTTGTTGTGGATCGAAAGTAGCAAGCTTCAAAAAGCAAAAATAATAATTCATGTCAACTTTGGCATGAAACGTTTCAAAAGTCTTTAAAAGATTAATATTTCACATTTGGAACCTTTGACTAATTCAAATCCTTGCTCATAAAATAGATTAACGAGGAGCAAACTTTCAACCAAAGATACAATGTTAGAAATTTTTCTAAACGTGGTCTGCCACTGATTGAATTTTTCCATTACAAAAAATAAGTTGGATGGTACACCGGTAAAGCCCAATACAGTGTTTAAAATGATCCACACAACTCTTTGAGCCTAGGTCTGCCTGGGAAATTGCTTTTGGTGTGGTATGAAAGGTATATGGCCTGTGGAAATTCTTTGCGCACCATGGGCAGTATAAAAAATCCGACATAAAGTACATCACTTTATGTGATTGGTCTATGTAGCCACCGCTTTTCAATATATATTTAATGTCTATAGTTTCACTCTTTTGCTTGAAAATTTTGAATAACAAAAATACTCCTGTTCTTTGAAAAAATTATGATATCTTATATCGATATTATGACATCCTGCATGCAGAAAGTCATAATTTGATTGAGAATGTCATAATTTTTTGAACCATATTATGACATCCTGCATGTAGAAAGTCATAATATGTCATAGAATATCATAATTTTTTCAAAGAGTAGGAATATTTTCATCATGCAAAATTTTTAAATGAAAAAGTAAAACTGCAGGCATATTAAATGGACGTTGGAAAGTAGTGATTATGTGGATCAATCACATAAAATAGTGTGCTAGACGTCGGATTTTCTATACCGCTTGCAGTGCACAAAGAATTTCCCATATGGCCGGTATTAGTGATAGGACTTGATAAGAGGGCTCAAAATAAAATTAACCCTAGAGTTTCTAGCCAGGAAAATTCTAGCCTAGATGAATGAATTACCATGCGGCGACCTAACTATTGTTGAGTTTTTTTGTTTTTTTATTTTTTATTTTTTATTTTTTTTTTAATCCATGGTCGCATGCTATCTTCAAAATTTTATAAACGGCAATGATGAATAGTAAGGTCCTCTGCATGTTTGTATGAATTGTGTTCTATTTTTTCAGTATTATTGTTATAGATTTTTCTATACACAAATAAAATGGGAAAACAATAGAATAGGTTCCTTTCATCATGTTTCACCAAATCATCTCCACCTCTCTCTTATTGTTAGCATTCCACGGTCAAAGTTTTCAAAACGGTAATATCCAAAGTTCTTGTCTTGGACCATCTCACAACCAAGTGTGAATTCACCAAGAGGGTATGGCGCCAAATCGAACTCAGACAGTTCCTCATACAACCCATTGACTCCAAATATCTATGGAATCATAAGAGGCTTAAAGCAAACCAAATTCATATTAAACAGCAGTGTACATGCTAATTGCTATTGCCTATTTGGTGCATTTGGAAGAAAAGGGACCAACGGATCTTCAAATTTGAAGCGGTCTCATTGATAGAGGTAGGGAGAAAGATATTATTCGTGTACCAAGAACTGGAGCTCAACTGCCAAAAGGGAAGTATGCAAGCAGATACGTGGTATTCTCCAGCAGCCTTTAACTCAGCGTGAAACTCCAGAAGCTTGATTCCTCCACATCTCATCCTGGGGCTTTGTCACTAACAAACTAGTCCGATCTATTAGATACTAAAATTAGGCATATGGTTCAAAGAGGATAGCAAGAACGAGTGTCTACGGTGGGAAGCTTGTGCAATACAACATGCAAATTCTGTAACGTAAAGTCCAGGGGTTATCCTTCTTGAGCCTAGCACCGGGGTGAAAAATTACCCTCACTTCACCAACTTTTCTTTATCCTATGTAATACCCAACTCTTACTGCTGTGCAAATTATATCAATGTGGGGGAGTACCTTACATTTTTATCGTCAAAAATGGATATCCAAAGTTCTTGTAAACATAGTATTTGATTTTATCCTTTACTTTTTAATACCTTTGCTATTATATGTATTACATCCTGAACCCAGCACTAAGATCGAATATGCAACACAGCTATATACTTCCTAGGATATGGCCCTAAAAAATATACAAGGCCTTAAAATCTATTATAACCTCAATACCCATAAACAATAATGTTACGGTGGTTACCGTGAGTGTCTCAAATCAACGCTACATCATAAGGCATTTCAAGTTCTCGGATTATTAATACAACCGCTGACCGTCGTATGAGCTGAGGAGTTCATCTCCATACTAAGCTAAGGTGACCCCGAGGTCTAATCTGTGTAAAAGCTGCTCAGCCGACTTATCTCTTCAACGTGTGCAACAGCTGTCTATCCCGAATAGATAAGATTTGATGTAACCATCTTTCTTGATCTCACGTGAGCGATTAAGGGCTGAATTATCTCATCCGATTTGGCATGTCCAACGATCCGATAATCTCGAGATCATGCAATCTCACAGATAACAATCTGGCTATCCGATATCCTTCTATATAAACAATCAGAGCTCCAAGGACCCAGGTAAGTCAAATCAAATCCCTCTCAAAGAACATGTTGCTGCTCTTTTGTTCTTTGCTTTTTTGACTTAAGTATCAGAGGATCCTCGCTGGAGCCACAACATTTGATTTGTGACTTGTTTTGCAGGTCACTCCAGCACCAGCATCCCCGCATGAGGATCAGGTATCCGTCTTCCGATCTCAACCGATTTTAGCAGTAACAGATAGAGGAAGGGCCTACATTCGCATTCATAGCTCCCAGATGGATGTCTTCCCGGCTTTCCAATGCCGCCGCTTTCCGACAGACGGCCAGTTAAACTGACAATCAAGTTCAACCGCTGGCATCAGAAATCCCTTCTTCAGTTCAACGGATCATCCATCCACCGGTTCAATCGACCCAACTGGCGCCAGTCACGACTGACCAAACCTTTCTCACGCTCTTCCAAGTGGCTTCCAGGTCAGCTCTTCCATTAATTACTAGGGGATCGTAGGGATCAGAGGAGTCCTTTGACTTACAATGCCATCCTCGATCGTCCCAGCCTGAGAACTTTGAAAGCTAACATCTTAGGCTATCATCTAATGATGAAGCTTCCGACCAACTGAGGACCTTTTAAATATCTCGTTGAGGAAGAAGAATCT
This sequence comes from Elaeis guineensis, assembly GCF_000442705.2. Classification (NCBI taxonomy): domain Eukaryota; kingdom Viridiplantae; phylum Streptophyta; class Magnoliopsida; order Arecales; family Arecaceae; genus Elaeis; species Elaeis guineensis. The sequence continues at coordinate 102,462,139 of NC_025997.2, read as the reverse complement.
GAGCTGGATGGTGAAAATTGACCCATTTCTAAATAAGGTAACCAAATATCGACTAATTAATCTTTTATAGGAAAATACAAATCTTTTCACCCGATGATCAACTTTAATCTGGTGATCTGATGCTGTGGTGAGCCGAACCTACTGAACAGGCACTAGAAGGAGGGCTACCGTCTAACTAAAAATCCTTACTGGATGGATGAAGTGGTATGTTTAGGAACTTATAGGCTAAAGTAACTTGAGGGGACTCCAATATCAAAGCCATAGAGCTTAGTGAACCTCTGCATATATTACCAATGATGTAACAATATTTTTCATAAAAATAAAATTTGCAAGGCCATCAATTTGTGATAGACATCTGAGTTCTCCAAGAATTGCCTCCTCCTTCTACTTAAGACCCCGAACTATAATTACGGTCAACTAACGCGAGGGCTAACTTATCAGATCCTCGAGAAGATTTCAATGACTCCGAGGTGGGGCTAACTTATCAAACTCCTACAGAGCCCAAGTCGCATGAGAAGCGGAGGGAGATCTTTAGAGAACCTCCAGAGGGATAACTAATCAGACTCTCATAATACCGCCAAGAGTGCAAGATGTTGTAGGCACAAGCTCACTGCTGGCATACACTACATCTCGCATGAAGACGAGAAGTGCTAGATGTCATAGGCATAAGATCACTACAAGCAAACAATGCCACTCGTGAGGGCTAACTTACCAGACCCTCGAGAAGACCTCGACAACTCTGAGATGGAGCTAACTTGCCAAACCCCTGCAGAATCCGAGTCGCATGAGAAATAGAGGGAGACCCTTAGGGAACCTCTGGAGGGATAACTAATCTGACCCTCAGAATGTCATCGAGAGTGTAAGAGACCGTAGGCACAAGCTTATCGCTGGCATACACTGCCTCTCATGCGAAGACAAGAAGTACTAGATGCCATAGGTACAAGATCACCATAGGCATACAACGTCACTCGTGAGGGCTAACTTATCAAACCATCAAGAAGACCTCAATGACTCCGAGGTGGGGCTAACTTACCAGACCCCTATAGAGTTTGAGTCATACGAGAAGCAGAGGGAGATCCTTAGGGAACCTTCAGAGGGATAACTAATCAGACTCTCAGAATACCGTCGAGAGTGCAAGATATCGTAGGTACAAGCTCGCTGCTGGCATACACTACCTCTTGTACAAAGACAAGAAGTGCTAGATGCCGTAGGCACAAGATCACCACAAACACACAATATCACTCGTGAGGGCTAACTTACCAGACTTTCAAGAAGATCTCGACGACTCCAAGGTGGGGTTAACTTATCAGACCCCTGTAGTGTCTGAGTCGCACGAGAAGTGAAAGAAGATCGTTAGAGAACCTCCAGAAAGATAACTAATTAGACCCTCAGAACACCACTGAAGAGCGTTAGATGCCATAAGCACAAGCTCGCCATCGGCACACACAACCTCTTTAGAAAAAGAATAAAAAGATGGACAACATATGGTCAAAGACATTACCTCAACAGTACTTCCGCCTGAAGCATTGTCTCAAACTTAGGAGTAGGGGGGTAGTATTGAGATAATTATTATGATGCCTAAGATTCATGAGCGATAGAATTACATTCAAGTTGTTCTAAATTGCTCTAAATTTTTTCACTTCAATCGAAGTTGTCCTAAGCATATCTATGCTAAAGTTGAGCAACCTAGAACTTTACTCACACTGAGCTAGGCACTGAGCATTTTATCACACTGATCTGAGCATCTATTTATGTTGTTCTTTACTAGCTGAGCAAAATTCACAAAATCCATAGATATAAATTTAAAGCTGAAAATGAAACAACGACTTCTGTTGGGTATAAAATACCCCCCCAGCCGAACTTCGTGTCAGGAGTGATCCTCTGGGGGTTCTTCCGACGTCCGACCTTCGGCGACATCTTTTCGAACCTCTCCGATGGCCGAGCCTCCGCAACGTTCTCAAGTTCTGCAGACGGATAAACCCCCACCAGCGTCGACCGGATTCTTCACGACGGACGGACTCCACCCAAGTTTCTACTTGCTAGACTTCATCCAGACTCCTACGGGAGCCGGACTTCATCCCCGACTCCAACTGCAGGTAAACTTCATCTAGACTCCTACGGGAGCCGGACTTCATCCCCAACTCCAACTGCAGGTAGACTTCATCCAGACTCCTACGAGAGCCGGACTTCGTCCCCAACTCTGGCTGCAGGAAGACTTCATCCGGACTCCTACGAGAGTCGGACTTTGTCCCCGACTCCAATTATGGGTAGACTTCATCCGGACTCCTATGGGAGCCAGACTTCGTCCCCAACTCCGACTGCAGGAAGACTTCATCTGGACTCCTATGGGAGCCGGACTTCGTCTCTGACTCCAACTGCAGGTAGACTTCATCCGGACTCCTACGGGAGCCGGACTTCGTCCCCAACTCCAGCTGCAGGAAGACTTCATCCAGACTCATACGGGAGTCAGACTTCGTCCCCGATTCCAACTACAGGTAGACTTCATCCGGACTCCTACGGGAGCCAGACTTCGTCCCCAACTCCGACTGCAGGAAGACTTTATCCGGACTCTTATGAGAGCCGGACTTCATCCCCGACTACAACTGCGGGGAGACTTCATCCGGACTCCTACGGGAGCCGGACTTCATCCCCAACTCCGGCTGCAGGAAGACTTCATCCGGACTCCTACGGGAGCCGAACTTCATCCCCGACTCCAACTGTAGGTAGACTTCATCTGGACTCCTACGGAAGCCAGACTTCGTCCCCAACTCCGACTGCAGGAAGACTTCATCTGGACTCCTACGGGAGCCGGACTTCATCCCTGACTCCAACTGTGGGTAGACTTCATTCGGACTCTTACGAGAGCCGGACTTCATCCCCAACTCTGACTGCAGGAAGACTTCATCTGGACTCCTACGGAAGCCGAACTTCATCCCTGACTCCAACTGCAGGTAGACTTCATCTGGACTCCTACGGGAGTCGGACTTCGTCCCCAACTCGGGCTGCAGGAAGACTTCATCCGGACTCCTACGGGAGCCGGACTTCATCCCCGACTCCAACTGCAGGTAGACTTCGTCCGGGCTCCCACAGGAGTCGGACTTCCATCCTGAACTCCTTTTGCAGGTAGACCTCACCCTGAACTCCTACAAGGGTCGGACTCCGAGCTTCTACTGCAAGCGACCCACTCCGAGTTTTCGCTACAAATGATCTACTTCAAATTTCTACCACGAGCAGTCCGTACCGGATTTTCACCGTAAGCCTTCACCCGAGCTTCCATTATGGATGAATTCCTTTCGAATTTCTGTTGCAGACAGGTCTTGGCCGGGATTCCTCAACAAATGATCCCTATCCGGGCTTCTATGGAGATCGGACTCTGACCGAACTTCTATAAGCGGGCAAATGCCGGGCTCACAGAATCCAGCAGTTGGACCCCTCCGACGGATGAACCTCTCCAGCGCCATCCGACATCCACCGTCGGTCGACCCTCTGTCGAAGTCTGCGGGAAACCGGACTGCATCTGCGGAAAGCCTCTGACCGAGCTCCTACGGCAAGTGGTCCTCGCCTGCAGCCTTGACGCCCAAGGCACCCAACATGATTTGCAACATCCGAGCTCCTCTCAGATGGATAGCTACCTCTCTCCGCCAGGCACCTCAATCGAACTTCGGTCGATAGGCCTGGACTCCTTGGCAGGCCACAATAATGGCCACAACTCTGCTCCACTTCCTGCGATGGATTCCGCGTGGCTCCATCACTCCCTGGCAGGCCACAGTAATGGCCATGACTCTGCTCTACTTCTTGCGATGGATTTTGCACGGCTCCATCACTCCCTGGTAGGCCACAGTAATGGCCACGACTCTGCTCCACTTCCTGCGACAGATACCGTGCGGCTCCTCCACCCTTTGGCAAGTCGCGACAACGGACACCGCTTCAAACTCCACGTGGCAGGTCACGGTGATGGCCACGATTTCACTCCACTACTCTTCATAACAAACTCCTCCTGGCTCCGAACGGCCCACTGCCGGATGATTACAAACGTCGCTATCAGTCTGTTGCCCCCTCCGCCTATAAAAAAGAGGATCCCAGATACGTTATTCTCTAAGCTCTAATTTTTATCCCAAAAACTCTGCTAAAATTTTTGTTCGAGCACTCCATTCTTGTTGAGGCAGAGAACTGACTTGAGCGTCGGAGGGTCTTGCCGGAGCAACCCCAACTCCAGTTTAGACTTCTTTTACAGGTCCTGATGGCGACCGCGACCCCCTCGACTCCAGCTTCTCCGATGCAGGCGAATTTTTGCACCAACAGGATTGGCGCTAGAGGAAGGGGTGTGTCTTCGTAGTACCCTTATTCTTAAAAGAGTGCTCAACGGGACCGCCTCCGATCATCTTTTCCGACGTTCTCTCCTCCTTCCCCCACTAGGTCTTCACCCGATGCCTCCCCGCAAAGCACCCACACGGCGATCCACGGCCTCCGCGGTCAGATCTCAGGCTCCGACCTCACCTCTGGTCTCCCAGACTCCTCCTCCTCCGACAACAGCAGTCGATATGGAGCAGTCCGATGATCGACCTCCGACAGATTTTGCCAACACCATCTCGGGAGAATCCCGGCAGAGAACAACCGGCGTATTGGCCAGACCTCCCAAGCGACAAAGGATTGAGGAATCCATAACCTTTACTGAAGAAGATGCTCGGAGAGTTCAATTTCCTCATAACGACGTAGTTGTAGTTTCTTTAAATATAGCTAATTACGATATCCGCCGCATTCTTGTCGATAATGGAAGTTCGGCCGATATTTTGTTCTACAACGCCTTCTCAAAAATATCCATCCTTAACGGTCATTTGGGGCCGATTAGCTCCCCTCTGGTAGGGTTTACCGATGATGCTGTCCCGGTGGAGGGGGTAATAACTTTGACTGTAGCTGCGGGTCGATATCCAAGACAATCCAGGGCTTTAGTGAATTTCCTGGTGGTGAAGGCGCCGTCAGCCTACAACGCAATCCTTGGCCGACCTGGCCTCAACGCTCTCCGGGCCGTGGTGTCAACCTATCATTTGAAATTGAAATTTTCTACCAACCAGGGGGTCGGAGAAGTCAAGGGAGACCAAGCCCTGGCTAGACACTGCTACAACATAGCCTTGCAAAGAAGTGACCAATCTGACCTCTATCCGATTGATGGATTAGACGCCTGCGACGATCTCATTGAGGAAAGGGGTGGCCCAATCGAAGATCTGGTTTCGATCCCTTTGAACGATGGGAATACAGAGCATGTGGTGAAGATTGGCTCCAACCTGGGGGAAGAGGTGCAGACGCAGCTCATTGATTTCCTACGAAAGAATATGGATATTTTCTCTTGGGTTCCAGCAGACATGCCGGGGATTGACGCAGAAGTCATGGAACACCGTCTGGCCGTCGATCCAAAGCATCGACCAACGAAAGAGAAAATCCGAGGTCATGCACCGGAGTGGCAGAAAGCGATAGCCGAGGAAGTGGACAAACTCCTGAAAGTCGGATTCATTAGAGAAGTCAATTATCCTGACTGAATTTCCAATATTGTCCTAATCAAAAAGGCAAACGGCAAGTGGAGGATGTGTATAGACTTCAAAAAACTGAATAAAGCCTGCCCAAAGGATAGCTACCCTCTGCCCAGAATTGATCAACTGGTGGATGCAACCTCGAGCCATGAGCTTCTCACCTTTATGGATGCATTCTCCGACTATAATCAAATCAGGATGGTGCCAGAAGATGAAGAAAAGACTGCTTTCATCACTGACCATGGTCTTTACTGTTACAGGGTCATACCTTTCGGCCTCAAAAATGCAGGTGCGACCTATCAGCGGTTGGTGAACAAAATCTTCAAGGAGCAGATCGACCGCAACATGGAGGTCTACGTGGACGACATGCTCATGAAAAGCAAATCTTTCATGAACCACATCGCCGACCTCGAGGAGACCTTCGGTGCCCTCTGAAAATATAAGATGAAGCTGAACCCGACTAAGTGTGCTTTCGGAGTGACCTCGGGGAAGTTCCTGGGCTTCATGGTATCGGAGTGCGGAATTGAAGCCAATCCAGAGAAAATTTGTGCCATCCAGGAGATGGCCGCCCTGAAGTCGATAAAGGAGATCCAATGCCTTACAGGGAGGGTGGCAGCCCTGAATCGCTTCGTTGCGAGGTCGGCCGAACGATGCTTACCCTTCTTCCGAACCCTCAAGCGGCTGAAGAACTTCTATTGGACCACTGAGTGTCAACAGGCATTCGAAGAACTAAGGGACTACCTCGGCTCGCCTCCGCTGTTGGCAAAGCCTGAGCCTGGAGAGGAGCTGTTCTTATACCTGACGGTCTTCCCTATGGCTCTCGCAGCAGTTCTTGTCAAGGAAGAAGCAAAAATTCAATGGCCAATCTACTACATCAGTCGCACGTTGAGAGATGCCAAAATCAGGTATACTAAATTGGAGAAACTAACTTATGCCCTATTGATTGCAGCTTGGAGGCACTGACCCTACTTTCAAGGGCACACCGTAACGTTGCTCACCGACCAGCCGATCAAGATGATCCTGCATCGAGCAGATGCCTCCGGGAGGATAGCGAAATGGGCGATCGAGCTCACAAAATTCGACATCAACTATTGACCTAGACCAGTGAAAGCCCAGATATTGGCAGATTTTATAGTAGAATGCACTATCTCGAAGAAAGCCGAACCTGAACAGGGTGAAATTGACAGCCTGGAGCCCCGACCGAACTCCTCCGAAGAAGAAGCAGATCTCCCTGATTGCTTTTGGGCCCTCTATGTGGACGGATCCTCCAACATGTCGGGCGTAGGCGCGGGCCTGATCTTGATCAGTCCGGAGGGAATCATCGTGGAGTACGCTCTGCGCTTTGAATTTTCTGGAACAAACAATGGAGCGGAATACGAAGCTCTGATCACAGGATTGAGGATCGCCAAAGAGTTGGGAGTAGATCGGCTCCAAGTTCACAGCGACTCCCAATTGGTAGTGGGACAAGTCAGCGAAAACTACGAAGCATGGGAGGATAGCATGGCTAAGTATCTTGAAAAGGTAAAGGAGCTCGTCCCCGCCTTTAGTAGCTTCTACATCCGACAGATTCCAAGAATGAAAAATACCAGGGCCGATCTTCTCTCCAAGCTGGCTATGCTGGCTCCGGCTGAATTGCCCAAGGGTGTTCTCTTTGAAGTTCTGAAGTGCCCAAGTACGAAAGAATCATGGCCCGTGATGGAAATGGATCATGAGCCCAGTTGGATCGACCCACTGGTGGCATATCTCAGGGATGGGGTTCTCCCTCATGATGCAAAAGAAGCTCGAAAGCTAAGAAATCAAGCCTCCCGGTACATCCTTTATGAGGACAAGCTGTACAAGAGATCATACTCTTTGCCCCTTTTAAAATATCTCCGGCCTTCGGAAGCTGACTACGCCTTGTGGGAGGTGCATGAGGGAATCTGCGGAAGCCATCTAGGGGCTAGATCTTTATCCCACAAGTTGCTCCGCCAAGGGTATTACTGGCCGACAATGTATCGTGACTCCATTGAATACGTCAGAAAGTGTGACCAATGTCAGAGGTATGCCAACATCCAGAGACAGCCCGCCGTCGAGCTTACACCCTTGAGTGCCCCATGGCCATTTGCGCAATGGGGAATGGATATCCTTGGACCCTTTCCCGTGGCATCGGGGCAGAGGAAGTTCCTCCTGGTAGCAATTGACTATTTTACCAAGTGGGTCGAAGCCGAACCACTGACGAAAATCACAGAAGCTAAAGTGCAAGACTTCATCTGGAAGTCAATCGTTTGCAGGTTCAGCCTGCCGAGAATCCTAATTACTGATAATGGGCGGCAATTTGCGGGAGCGAGATTCACCCAATTTTGTGAAGACCTAAATATCTCCTACAACTTCACATCGGTAGTGCATCCTCAGGCGAACGGTGAAGCCGAGGTGACCAACAGAACTCTGCTGCAGGGGATCAAAACAAGGCTCGAAAAAGCGAAGAGAACTTGGGCAGACGAGCTTTATCATGTGTTGTGGGCATACCGAACTACCCAAAGACTATCCACGGGGGAGACCCCCTTCGCTCTGCCTTTGGAATGGAGGCTGTTATCCCAATTGAGCTCAAGCTCCCGTCGGCACGAGTCGTGGCATTCGACGAACATCATAATTTGCAAGGTCTTAAAGCCAACCTTGACTTGCTGGAAGAAAAATGGGAGGTAGCTCAAGTTCGAATGACAGCCTACAGACAGAAAGTCGCCCGCTATTACAATTTCTGGTCAAAAATAAAGTCTTTAGAGCAGGAGACCTAGTGCTTCGACGAGCCGCTGTCTCGCAACCTCAAGATTGAGGGAAGCTTGCCCCAAATTGGGAAGGCCCATACGAAGTCAAGGAAGTAGTCCGGCCCGAAACTTATTACCTCAAGGAGCTCGGAGGAGCAGACCTCCCACGACCATGGAGCTCGAAAAACTTACGAATGTATTACCGATAACTTTATTTTAAATAAAAGTCTTATACCCACATGTCTTCTCTCTTGGCACGAGCCTATATCGACAGGACAGTCAAAATAAATCATGTCGGGAGCAGGAGGAGAACTTCGTCTCGACACAATCAAAGGCCCGGTTCTTCTTAGACCAGATGGGGGGAGAGGCCCTGCAACGCCTATATGTGCCTCCACGGCCCTGTTAGGGACAGGAGGAGAACCTCGCCCTAACTTGAGCAAAGTCGAAGGCCCAGTTACCCTTAGACCAGATGGGGGAGAGGCCCTGCAATGCCCATATGTGCCCCCACAGCCCTGTTAGGGACAGGAGGAGAACCTCGCCCTAACTTGAGCAAAGTTGAAGGCCCGATTATCCTTAGACCGGATGGGGGGAGAGGCCCTGCAACGCCCATATGTGCCCCCGCGGCCCTGTTAGGGACAGGAGGAGAACCTCGCCCTAACTTGAGCAAAGTCGATGGCCCGGTTACCCTTAGACCGGATGAGGGGAGAGGCCCTGCAACGCCCATATGTGCCCCCACGGCCTTGTTAGGGATAAGAGGAGAACCTCGCCCTAACTTGAGCAAAGTCGAAGGCCTGGTTATCCTTAGACCAGATGGAGGAAGAGGCCCTGCAACGCTCATATGTGCCCCCACGGCCCTATTAGAGACAAGAGGAGGACCTCGTCCTAACCTGAGCTGAAATCGATTACGTCAAAAATAGGGGAAGAACCTCGTCCTGACACCAATTAAGGTCTGGTCATTCAAGATCGGATAAGAAAAAGAGAACCTTCCTAGCGACCCCTCTGCACTCCCGTGACCCCACTAAGAGCAGGGGAAAACCCTCACTCGAGGAAAGGAAAAAAAAAGGGAGAAGGGGTTAAAAAAGAAAGCGACGAACTACATCAGCGACAAATGAAAAATAAATTACATTAAAAATATAGGGGACCTCGTCTCAGCGAGGATGGGGGTTCTCATCGAAATCCTCGATCTCCAAAAGAGCTCTCAATGCAGGCCAAGGATAAGACGGCTTCCTCAGGACGACGAGAAGCTTAGATCTTCGAGCTCGAACTCTGAAAGGAGGTGTCAAACTCGAGTGGTCCCAGACCAATCAGCAGCCATAAACAGAAGGACGGGTCTATGCGACGGCAATCAGGTACCTCTGAATGGCATCGATATCGAACAAGGCGAAAGCCGAAGGAAGCTCGACAAACGATAATTCAACACGTGAGTAAAAGAGGTAGCAAAAAATTCCCTTCTCATGTTATTTACTAAATATGCATTACAGAGCCCTTAAGGCTGAAGATGAAAGATGACCGAAAAAGCGGGCCAACACGGTAATGACCAGTAACCTTTAGACGACGTCGACAAAAAAAAAAAAAAAAAGGGGGGGGGGGAGAAGAGAGAAAGAAGACGAAAAGGAAAAGAGGAGGGGAATACAACAATAACAATGGTGAATGAAAGAAGTTCGGCAGACGATGATTTGACGCAAAGTGCGGACAAGGTAACAAGATCTCCTTCTCATTCTCGATTAACAAGATGTACGTTACAAGACCCTGAGGGTCGAGAAAAAAGAACATTACTACAAGACTCGAAAGGAACACGTTAGGAACCACTTCAAGCTCTCGACTTCTCCTTCTGGTTCCATCCTTCTCAGCAGTATTTTCCAGTGCGTGTGATAAACCTCCCGGCTCTCGCCCCCTGCCTCGTTCCACTCCATTGCCAAAACCCCAATCCTAGGGGGAAAAGGGGGGGATAGAATTCAAGGGGCAGCGACGGCGATGGCAGCGGCGACGATGACCTGCATCAGGAAGAATCGGAAGTACCCCGGAGGCCGCAATGATGTCGGAGGCATGCACCACCCCTGCATGCTCCACGACGACCACCATCCTAAGTACTTCGGCAAGGTCGGTATGTGCTACTTCCACCATCCCCGCAACAAGTTCTACTGCCCCACCATCAGTGCCGACCGCCTCTGGTCCCTCGACCCCGACGACGTCAAGAAATCCGCCATAGCTTATGACGATAACTCTACCCCCTTGACCGATGTAGCCTCATTCAACTACTCTGAAATTCTCGAGCGAAATGCGCTCATCGGTTGGCTCCGTTATTAAATCCCTGTTGTTGAAGAAATTCTCCCTCGAGCCCCCTTCGAGGTGGTGGGAACCCTTAGTGACGGTTCGGCAGCCACTGAACTCGCAGACCACTATTTTTCCCCTCCTACTCCTCTCGATCTGCAACATCCTCTCGAGATTGGGCTCGGGGCAGAAGCCCCGGTGGGAGAACTCCTCGAAAGGGCTCGAAAGACTGAAGGCGGCAGGGAGCCGACAGAGATGACGAAGATTGGTGCGAAGAATGCCCAAAGTCGAAAAGGGCACCGATGGGGTGGCTAAACTCTCAGGCAGAAGAAAGGCGTCGACTCTCAGGCGAGATGAAGTCCCCGGAGGGAAAGAGAGGGCTTAAATAAGCGACGGGGCCTGGCACAGTTATGGTGGCAGATATCCCTAGGTCAACCAATGCCCGTCACATGTCCCACTCACCGCAGCGTAGGGCTGACCACTGGCGGGACCATTATGGTGTGGCACTTGGGACTATGCTCCGACGAAAATTTCGAAAGGACCCTTCGGATCACCCTAATTGAAAAAAGACTCTGGCACGCGTGCATTAAATGCGAGGATATCTGAGGGCGATCGTGCACAGGATTCAGGGGGACAACTTCGGCTGTGAAAATTTTTCTATACTTTCTTCATTCGAAACTCAAACTCGAAAGTAGGGAGACTAATGTTGGGTATAAAATACCCCCCCAGTCGAAGTTCATATCAGGAGTAACCCTCTGGGGTTCTACGGACGTCCTACCTTCGGTGACATCTTTTCGAACCTCTCCGATGGCCGAGCCTCCGCAACGTTCCCAAGTTCTGCCGACGGATAAATCCCCACCAGCATCGATCGGATTCTTCACGACGGACAGACTCCACCCAAGTTTCTACCTGCTAGACTTCATCTGGACTCCTACGGGAGCTGGACTTCGTCCCCGACTCCAACTGCAGGTAAACTTCATCCGGACTCCTACGGGAGCCAGACTTCGTCCCCAACTCCAACTGCAGGTAGACTTTATCCGGACTCCTACGGGAGCCAGACTTCATCCCCAACTCCGGCTGCAGGAAGACTTCATCCGGACTCCTACGGGAGCTGGACTTCATCCCCGACTCCAACTGCGAGTAGACTTCATCCGGACTCCTACGGGAGCCGGACTTCGTCCCCCACTCCGACTGTAGGAAGACTTCATCCGGACTCCTACGGGAGCCAGACTTCGTCTCCGACTCCAACTACAGGTAGACTTCATCCGGACTTCTACGGGAGCCGGACTTCATCCCCAACTCTGGCTGCAGGAAGACTTCATCCAGACTCCTACGGGAGCCAGACTTCGTCCCCGACTCCAACTGCAGGTAGACTTCATCTGGACTCCTACGGGAGCCGGACTTCGTCCCCAACTCCGACTGCAGGAAGACTTCATCCGGACTCCTACGGGAGTCGGACTTCATCCCCGACTCCAACTGCAGGTAGACTTCATCTAGACTCCTACGGGAGCCGGACTTCGTCCCCGACTCCAGCTGCAGGAAGACTTCATCCGGACTCCAATGGGAGCCGGACTTCATCCCCGACTCCAACTGTGGGTAGACTTCATCCGGACTCCTACGGGAGTCGGACTTCGTCCCCAACTCCAGCGCAGGAAGACTTCATCCGGACTCCTACGGGAGCCGGACTTCATCTCCGACTCCAACTGCAGGTAGACTTCATCTGGACTCCTACGGGAGCCGGACTTCGTCCCCAACTCTGACTGCAGGAAGACTTCATCCGGACTCCTACGAGAGCCAGATTTCATCCCCGACTCCAACTGTGGGTAGACTTTATCCGGACTCCTACGGGAGCCGGACCTCATCCCCAACTCCGGCTGCAGGAAGACTTCATCCGGACTCCTACGGGAGCCGGACTTCATCTCCGACTCCAACTGCAGGTAGACTTCATCCGAACTCCTATGGGAGCCAGACTTCGTCCCCAACTCCGACTGCAGGAAGACTTCATCCAGACTCCTACAGGAGCCGGACTTCGTCCCCGACTCCAACTGCAGGTAGACTTCATCCGGGCTCCCACGGGAGCCAGACTTCTATCCTGAACTCCTGTTGCAGGTAGACCTCACCCCGAACTCCTACTAGGGTCGCACTCTGAGCTTCTACGGCAAGCGACCCACTCTGAGTTTCTGCTACAAACGATCTACTTCAAATTTCTACCACGAGCGGTCCGTGCCAGATTTTCACCGTAAGCCTTCACCCGAGCTTCCATTATGGATGAATTCCTTTCGGATTTCTATTGCAGACAGGCCTTGGTCGAGATTTCTCAACAAATGATCTCCATCTGGGCTTCTACGGAGATCGAACTCTGACTGAACTTCTATAAGCGGGCAAATATCGAGCTCACGAAATCCAGCAGCTGGACCCCTCCAGTGGATGAACCTCTCCACGCCATCCGACATCCACCGTCGGTCGACCCTCTGCCGAAGTCTGTGCGAAACCAGACTGCGTCTGCGGAAAGCCTCTGACCGAGCTCCTACGGCAAGTGGTCCTCGCCTGCAGCCTTGACGCCCAAGGCACCCAACAGGATTTGCAACATCCAAGCTCCTCTCAGATGGATAGCTACCTCTCTCCGCCAGGCACCTCAACCGAACTTCGGTCGACAGGCCTGGACCCCCTGACAGGCCACAATAATGGCCACAACTCTGCTCCACTTCCTGCGACAGATTTTGTGCGGCTCCATCACTCCCTGGCAGGCCACAGTAACGGCCACGACTCTGCTCCACTTCCTGTGATGGATTTTGCGTGGCTCCATCACTCCCTGGCAGGCCACAGTAATGGCCACTACTCTACTCCACTTCCTGCGACAGATACTGCGCGGCTCCTCCACCCTTTGGCAAGTCACGACAATGGATGCCGCTTCAGACTCCACATGGCAGGTCACGGTGATGGCCACGATTCCACTCCACTACTCTTCATAACAAACTCCTCCTGACTCCGAACGGCCCACTGTCGGATGGTTACAAATATCGCTATCAGTCTGTTGCCCCCTCCACCTATAAAAAGGGAGATCCCAGATACGTTATTCTCTAAGCTCTAATTTCTATCCCAAAAATTTTACTAAAATTTTCGTTCGAGCACTCCATTCTTGTTGAGGCAGAGAACTGACTTGAGCGTCGGAGGGTCTTGCCGGAGCAACCCCAACTCCGGTTTAGACTTCTTTTGCAGGTCCCGACGGTGACCGCGACCCCCTCGACTCCAGCTTCTCCGACGCAGGCGGATTTTTGCACCAACAACTTCTAAAATAAAGTCTTCCTTTTTATTCATTAAAGCACTTTAAAAAGAAAAAGCTGATGTTTCAAACACTTTAGAGAATGGTTGCTTCAGGCACCATCTTATGAATAAGAGAAGAAAATGAGGAAGGTAAGAGGAAGAAGAGGAAGATATCAGAAGAATAAGAGAAAAATAAGAGGAGATGAGAAGGGACATCCCATTGTAATTGATGGAGCATCGGATCGGCCAGGTGAGTTGGTTCGATCTTCGTCCATTGAGGACTTCATCTCCTCACCATCCGGATGAGTTGATTCAATCTTCATCCATTGAGGTCTCCACCTCTTCGTCGATACCACCAGTCTATATACCATGAAGTTCTAAATATTACATTATCCTCAACAGATGGGCCTTACAATCATTGAAGCCCTAGATGAAGGTGATGGTGGCAACATCGAGCATCTTCCTTCAGAACACTGCAGAATTCTAAAACTCTGCAATGCAGCACTCTCGAATTGCTGGTGGAATGTGTTCAGGCTGAGAGGTGAGCCTGGTCATAGGAGGCAAAGGAGGGGGAGCCCCATGAGAAGTGGATGCACCAACCCATCTAGCTCTCTCTCTTTCATGGGCTAGATACCTCTGATGAGCATCCCTTGCAATGGCATTTCACTCTCTCATCTAATTCTTAATTAACTCTAAAGGTGGTAGATCTGAAGGCAACGACATGGCAAGAGATGGAGAATGGGACTTCTTACTATAGAAAGTGGGATAGAGATCCCTTTGCTCTCTGATTCCCTATTTATAAGTGCTAGCAGCCATATCAATCGTCAATCGACACTTCCCAGGAGTTAATGATCAAGCAGTTAATGATGCATCTTCTCCGAAGTGGGAATAAATTTCTATGATATTTTGCAAAACAAAATGTGACCATATGGCGTATCTTCATAGATCTCGTGCCATCTCCTAGGCGTGGCCTTATCGGGTGAGTCACCGATCATCATTCTCCATAATCATCTATATTTAAGGGAGTAGAATGAGATTACCATTCAATTAAATTACCTCAGATCAGCATGAGTAAGCTCACATAGCAGAAGTATGACAAAAGATTCTATTCATTTTATTCTTTTCAAAATTTTCTTATAGTGATCCTAAAATACGAAAAAGAGAAATACATAAATTATAAGACGATGCTTGGAGTTGAGGTGTCGGTCATTGAGATATGTGCTGCAATAGAATCTCAGATTTTATTCAAGAAATTCAAGTCCAGATTTGGATATTTGGTAGCGACTCAGATTCAGATAGACTGCCTTCTGACGTCATAGGCATCGATGGAATACTCAACTCTTTCTTCCTCATATTCTTCTGAGATCCAAAAATCTTCCACAGCCTTAGCAGCAGCCTCAGCTGTTCATTTCTCCTCCATCTCCAGTCGAGCTTTCAGTTCTTTTATTTCTTTTTGCAGACAAGAGTTCTCCTCACTAGAGACTACGTTCCTATTCGCCTAAGCCTCGAACTCCATTGCCTTGCCCAACAGCCATAAATTCTCCTCAACAGCCTTCCTGAATACTGTCTCAACATCTTCAGCTCTCCTCTTGGCGGCATCGACTTTCATAGAGACTTCTCCAACCTTCTTCTCAGCCCTTTCTTTTGCTCTTTTGAGCATCTCAACTTCAAGCCCAGACTTCTTCACCTCTTTGGCCAACTCATGGGAGCTTTTGATGTACCCGTTCAAGTAATGGACGAGCTAGTAAGTGAAGAAAAATTCATAAGCAACGAATAAGCATACAATAAGTGCTAAATGGAAAAGCCCAACATATTTGGATGAGGCAATACATGGCTCTTCTCCTCATCTCCCTCCGAGGAATGCCCAATAGCTTGTTCACATCAGCAGGGAGGAATAGTCTGGAAAGTAGCTTGCTCGCTAGCGTGGGATTCTTTAGTGCTGAGGCCTCAAGCTTCAGTTTGGTTAGCGCAGTTTCAAATGTGCTAGCAACCTCAGCTGGTGTCTCATCCTAAGAGGATTCGACCGCAGGTGAAGCTGGTCGGATCGGTGATCTGAGAAGAGCGGGTAGGCTCAAAATCACCTCCTTCAGATCTTGGTCTTCATGGTCCACCCAATAGCTTACAGTAGCTGAGGTGGTAGGCAAGCTGATTTCCACCCACGTAATCTCATGACCTTTCGAATAGGAAGGTTCAGACTCCCTAACCTCTGAAGTCGTTCGTGCGGGATCTTTGACTCTGGCCCAAAAGCTTCACCCAATGGCAAGCTTGGTCCCTCTTTTCCATGGAGTTTTTCTCTTCTCCTTTGGTGGGCTCAAGCTCTTCCCAGCATCCAGCTCTGCGATCATGGTGATCAAATTGTAAGATGAATAGAGCCAGAAGATTTAAGACCAAGACAATTGACTCGCATACCTTGAGGAGCAATTTGGCTGATGCCGGCATTGAATAGTGCCTGAGCCAACAATAGCACTTTCAATTTTGAAACCCTGAAGCTTTGCAGAGCTACCATCTCCTACTCCAGGCTCTCATTCGTTGAAGGTTCCTTCAGTGCAGCCTCTCGGGGTTCACCCCAGGTCATAAAATTCTAGTCTTTACCTAATGTCTACGAGATGAAGAGAAATTTTGATTTCTAACCATATACGACGGAAGTTATACACAAAAATATTAGGAAGAAGCTATTATTCTTCTTCCGTGGAGTCACATACCACCACTCGCGTGAGTCTGGGTGCCACTTGAGACTAAAGAGAAAACAAAAGAATGCGACATTTGGCACAATCTTGACCAGCATGCATACCATGGTGAAGCCGCAGATATATCGCCACGTATTCGGCACAATCATACATAACGATATTTCAAAATACTGGAGGAGCACCATAAAAAGAGAGTGGAGAAGAAGCCTCAACCCAGCTCAGAAGCACTCTTCGTAGAAGCCCATACGCCCTGAAGGCAGACAGCAGACTCGATCGTCTGGCCTCAGAACTTGAAGTTGGAATGCGGGAGGTATTTGATATTGCTCATACTGCACGATTATGTCCCATTCTGTCAACTCTGATCTGAAGCCTAGCGGAGCAAAATTAGGCTCCATGATGGCCATCTCTCTCTCTCTCTCTCATGCAGGAAAGCCATGAAAGGGTGAACAATAGAAGAACTCATAGCAGAAGGAGAAGATAATCAGAACTTGATGAGGTCCGCATCTCATTCTATCTGGAAATTTTAAATAACCTCAGACTGGAATGGGACCTCCAAAGGCCATCTCCCATCAGTGCATTAATTGCAGGAAACGTGCATCGACAGAAGACTAGCATATGCGCGATATGTGGAGATTGTGAATAAACGTGATTGCTGTCGTCGATATGATAGTTAATGCCAATGGCAGATGAATCATATTTTACATCACTTTCGAAGAAATGTGTGCAGACGTACGCCAATTCTTTCCACGCAGATGTAATTCGAATTTTGATCTTTTTAAAATCTATACGACAGGTATGAAAATTCACCCCAGATTGGAATGAAGATTATAATCTCTACTATATTTACAATTCTAACCATAGCTAAAGCTAATTCAGATTTTCATCCTAACTTCAGCTCGGTTCGAGCCTTGCTTAAAGCATAACACAGGCTAAGTATTTGCCTAGGCTATTACTCTAATAAAATTTTGTTAAGTGAATCATACTTTACACCACTTTTGGAGGAATGTGTGCAGACGTGCGCCAATTTTTTCCATGCAAATGTAATTCGAATTTCGATGTTTTTAAAATCTATACGACAGGTATGAAAATTCACCCTGGATCAGAATGGGGATTATAATCTCTACTATATTTGCAATTCTAACCATAGCTAAAGCTAATTTAGATTTTTATCCTAACTTTAGCTCGGCTCGAGCCTTGCTTAAAGCATAACACAGGCTAAGTATTTGCCTAGGCTATTACTCTAATCAAATTTTGTTACTTATAGCCAGGGCCGAGCATATGTTAAAAATTTTTAATTCTCATATTTAAAAGTATGATTCATATTCATCAAAAGAAGAGATATATCTGTTCCTATGGAGATTCTATTACAAGACTAGGAGCCTCGGATCACAGAAAATTAAAAAGAAGAGGGCATAAATCATTCCTCAGGGGGATCGCCTGTGGGATAGTATTCTTCGGTGCTGTCGATGCTTTCGATCTGGATGGTTGTGTTGATCTTATCCACCTCATCCAAAAAGTGGGATGACATTATAAACCTCGACTAATTATCCGATGACACCATCTATAAATTTTTATCCAAACAATCGACTTGAAGATGCTTGATAAAGTTAGGAAGAAGGTGCACCTCGATAATGGACTTGCACTTCTCGAAGCCCACGAAGAATGCCATCTTGCAAGCTTGGGCTATGATCTTAGCCCCTTCCTTTTTCAACTATTTTCTTCTGCTTTTAATGCATTTGTGCAAAATTTTTTGATCTATAAATTTGCCCCAGAGAAGCTTATGATTTACCTTTCTCTCTTCCAACCACTTCTTCAGGTGTTCCACCTCTGATCCAATCTCCTGAACTCCCGAGAGCAGCTCTAAGGAGGCTTGAACTCCCATGACAGTAGAGCGTCCGTCTCCTCATGGAGCTCTCTCTCCACGGCTCATCCCTTCGAAAGTTCTAGCCCTTTTGGATGGACCACCACTAGGGCTCCTTCGAGAGTGAGTATCAAGATAAGGAGAATCTTTTCTTGTTTCAAGTATCCTCGTCAAATGCTCCAGATCATCACAGACCCGGTGACAGTCTCTCTCAATCTCAGATCTTTATCTCTCAAGGGTTCTAATCTACCCTTCGAGATCTTTAATCCTCCTATCGGCCCTAGATTTCTATTGTTCGAGGGCCTCAATCCATCTTTCGACCTATCGTAGTTCTTCATCCCGATGGAGAATCGACTCCTGGGCCTCCTGAAGAGCCTCCTCTATAAAGCTGAGCTCCTTGGCCAACTCGACATTATCTTTCTTCAGATGCTCTAATCTGTACTTCAGCAAGTCGATCTCCTCCTTCTCCGTCATTGGAATATCAAGATTGGAACTGGCAAGGCTCGCCAGACATTGACCTATATGCACTAGAGATCTTAAAGCGTCAGTAGATCACTTCTCTCCCCTTTGTTCATTGAGGAAAAACATCTCAGCTGGTGGTAGGAGGTTTATCAAATACTCCGTCATGGATTGGAGACTCTCTTCTATAGATGGAGCATGAGGGGTTGAATTTGAGGGTCTCGCATGAGAAGTGGATGCAAGAAAGCACCCAGTAGGAGTCACCATCTCCAGAGATCCTCCAGTCTCTATCATCGTTGTCAAATCCATCTCCAGATTGTCGATCGTCTTCTCCATCCACACTACCTCAGTCTAATCTTTTTTGGAGCATCCCTCTACACTCATTTTCGGTGCTATCTCCGTCAGTGCCCCGTCGGCCAGAATTTTTTTTAGAGAATCCTGCATCATGGCTTCTAATGATAGGGCCATGGCTCAATAATAAGAATGGCATGTCCTTCTACCCTAATCATGGATCCCATTTCAGCAACCAAAATCACGACCTACCTCCTACAAGCTAGAATTTGCTCAAGTCTCTTCATGCATTGTGAATCCATCTTGCTCCAAGGAATCATGATGAACAATCAGCACAAAAAAGATCTGTGGCTATCTATGCCTTTAAAGTATAAATTTAAAGGAGAAAAAAAATAAAAAACCACTGCAAAGTAATTAAAAATCCGAAGAGACCATCGTCTGAGTGGTCCCATCAGTTACGCCCATCTGCATCAATCGCATTAGGCTGACATCACATGTTTTAAATGCATAAGACGGACGTGAAGGTAGAAGTGCATGGCATTGGATTTGAGAAACTTTTGGAGTACTCCTTTCATCTGATTCTCAGACTCAGGAGTAAAGAGTAGTGTTACAGTGGTTACCGTGAGTGCCTCGAATCAGTGCTACATCATAAGATATTTCAAGTTCTCGGATCATCAACACAACCGCTGACTGCCGTATGAGCTGAAGAGCCCATCTCCATGCTGAGCTAAGATAACTCCGAGGTCTAATCTATGTATGAGCTGCTCAACCGACTTATCTCTTTAACGTGCACGACAGCTGTCTATCCCGAATAGATAAGATTTGGTGTAACCATTTTCTTTGATCTCACAGGAGCGATAAAGTGCTGAATTATCTCGTTCGATTTGGCATGTCCAACGATCTGACAATCTCGAGATTGTGCAATCTCATAGCTAACAACTTAGCTGTCCGACATCTTTCTATATAAACAATTAGAGCCCCGAGGATCTAGATAAGTCAAATCAAATCTCTCTCAGAGAACTTGTTGTTGCTCTTTTATTCTCTATTTTTTTGATTTGAGCGTCAGAGGGTTATTGTCGGAGCCACAACCTTCGATTTGAGACTTATTTTACAGGTCACTCTAGCACCAGCATCCCTACACGAGGATCAGGTGTCTGTCTTTTGATCTCAACCAATTTCAGCAGCAATAAATAATAATCTCAATTTATAATAATTAACAAAACTTGTACAATTACAAATTCAATATATCATCCTTCAATTATCTGAATGAATATCAGTGGCACTTTATCTATTCACCCTTTCATGTATGAACCCAAACCATAGCTAAGTATGAGCATCCTACAAATCTGAGAAGAAGAAAAAATCAAGGGGTGTGAGCTCTACAGCTTAGTAAAAACTAACACACACTCATACCAATATAAGAATATAAACTGAAAATAATAGATAAGCAGTATTAAACCATGAAATTTCATATCAAGTATTGAGCATAACTCACTATAAGAAATCCGATCTTTTGCGATGAAATTTTTTCATCACTAAAGATGAAACTTTCATCACTAAAACTATTAGCAACAAAAATTTTTATCACTAAAGTTTGTACAGAAAGCCTCATAGCAAAAGATCTTAGTGATGATAAAATTTTATTTCATCACCAAAATTACTCAATCATATGATGAAAAAATTCATAGCATTAGCGATGAAATTTTTTTATCGCAAAAGCTTATACTTTCATCACTAAATTTACGACAAAAAATATTTTCATCACCAAAAATGAATATTACTCATTATAAATTTTTATTTTTTTAATTTTAGTAATAAAAAATAAAATTTTATCATAAAATTTAGCAATAAAAAATAATTTTTATCATTAATTTAGTGATTAAAAATAATTTCATTACTAAAGTTGCAATGAAAAAAAATTTCATCGCAAATTGCAATTTTAGCAATGAAAAAATAATTTTGTCACTAATTTAGCGATGAAAATAAAATTTTGTTGCTAAATTTGTGATGAAAATAAAATTTCATCACTAAATTTGTGATGAAATTTTTTTATCATAAATTTAGCGATGAAATATAAAATTTCATCACTAAAAAAATAAAAAAATAAAATTTATAATGAAAAATTCTATTTTTAGCGATGAAAATTTATTTCATCATAATTTTAGTGACAAAAATTATTTCATCATAATTTTTAGTGAAAATTTTTGTTTTAAATAGGAGATGAAATTTTTTTATTATTTTTTGCACTTAAATTAATATTTCATCATTCAATTAAGCTAACGATGAAATAAAATATTTTTTACTATTTTTGCCATGAAAGCACCTATTTAAATATAAATTTTCATCAGATTAAGCATATTTTACATAAAAATATTCAAATTTTAAGTAATAATAAGTTTTATAGCTATCATTATCAGATACAAAAGTATGAGTTCATATACCATTTAAAATCAAAAAAATTACAAACTATTCATCATCACAGTCATTGGCTTTGTTCTCTCCTCCAGACGTCGATCCCTAGCCTGATGTGTATCCCAATGGCTATGTAGAGGCGGCATTATACGGCTGTAGAAGTGCTAACTCAGAGGCATCGATATCGAGCCGTCCCACCATCGTAGCCACTATCCTCTCGAGCATCTGGCTATAATTCATCCAATAAGTAATTTGATCCTGCATCACGGTCATCGATGTCCTGACTGTCTCTAGCACTGAGGCATCATCAGATCGATCGAATGATGAACTGCAAATTTTTTTTGAGTGCATGTTGTGCCCAGACCCTAGCTGCCATCTGAAGATGGCATCTAGGATCGCATCATCTGTCATTGAACAAGCAAGCTGTGATCCAGCATTGCAGTCAGATCCCACCTCCCTCATCGCCTGTTGCGCACGTCGTTCATGCTTGCCATTGAACTTAAGACTTCTCCTCCATCTATGATCATTCGGTAAGAAATATCGATGGCCAGTGAAACAAATCTTTCCATGAATACGGTTCGATGTAATATCATCATTACAAGTTGGGCATGCTTTATACCCTTTTGTATACCATCTAGAAATATCACCGTACGTGAAAAAATCATTAACTATCCAAAGTAGTGTCACATGCATACGAAAGATATCTCTTACGACATGATCATACATTTTGCACCCTTTTTCCCATAAGTATTGCAACTCTTCGATCAACGGTTCTAAAAATATATCTATGTCTCTTCCAGGGGCATGGGGATTGGGCATCAACAAAGCCAGCAGATTAAAATATGATTTCATGCACTTTCAAGGTGATAAATTATAAAAAAAACTATAATGAGCTACATATTGTATGTAGTACTAAGATTACCATATGGATTAAATCCATCTGTTGCCAACCTTGTTCTATCATTTCATGAATCAGCTGCAAACTATGAATGTTCATGATCGAAATATTTTCATGCATCTCTATCTGATGGATATCTCATGACATCATCATCGATGTTGTTTTCCTTCTTATGTCATCGCATATCACAAGTAGTATATCTAGACATAAACAATCGACGCAATCATGGCATAATCGAAAAGTATCAAAAAATCTTGCATGATATTTTTTTTCTTTTTATCCTTATCATGACTTTTATTCCATCTACTTGAATAACAAATTGAACATGCTCGTAGATCTTTTTTATCCTTCTGAAATAGAACACAATCATTTGGACATGCATGTACTTTTTTACAGCGTAGGCCCAAGTCATCGACTCCCAACCCGAGTCCTTTCAATAATTTTTTGGCTTCATAATGACTTGACGAAAGTAACTCTCCCTCAAGCAGCAGGTCCTTCAAAAATTGAGCAACCAATTAAATGAGTTGTTTGACCACTTATTAAGTATCTTCATATGTAATAACTTTATTATGATAGACAGCAGAGAGTACTTCTTACAACTAGGATAAACATCACTTTGTGCATCTCCTAATAAATGCTCGAATCTATCATTCACAGACATGTTATTATCCTCCTCAGCTTCTTGTCTGGAGATGAGATGCTAATGTTCTGATCCCGCTTCCATATTTACTTCAAATAACTCTGGATGGAGATTCTTTAAAATTTTTCTATCTTCTGCACCGAGTGTTTGCCTTTCACGATTGGATGATCCACCTATTGATGATGCAGTTGTGGGACTTCTGGGTAACATTCTCGAGCCAGTCAATAAATCTTCACCATGACAAGTCCATCTCTTATAACTCATATTTATATCATGTTCATATAAATGATTCTGAATGTCCGATAGAGAACACCAAAATAGATTTCTACATCGACAACATGGACAATGAGCTTTTCCACTTCTCTAGTATGATTGGACGTCACGTTCATGAAGGACATCACATCTGTAATATACTCAAAATAGAATTTATCATGTAATGACATCCAACTACGATCCATGCCTATATGTTTATGATGCAAACTATACAGTCAATCTTATGTAATAATAGTTGACTAACACCTTATATCCCCTACCTATAGGGTGGTGGTCCTATCCTATTTAGGAATGTGAGAATTTAACATTGCCATACATGTCTTCTATGCCAAAAAAATTTTGGCCATATTTTGGCACAGTTCTCTAGATAAACAAATACTAAAATTATGCTATATACCCAGAGAACATGATCAAAAATATCGATGAAACTTTTGATGTAGAAACATATGGTATGCAATATAAAATTTACTCACGTGTCCAAACTATCCACAAGGACAATTTGAGAATAGAGTATACAACACCAATATTTTTTTTTTCATTAAAAGACAAACATTAGTTCATGCATGCTATCCTTGAATGAAAATTTTAAGATTTATAGATTTATTATGCTATGATTAATGTTGGTGCAAAAATTCGCCTGCATCGGAGAAGCTGGAGTCGAGGGAGTCACGGTCGCCACTGGAACCTGCAAAAGAAGTCTAAACCAGAGTTGGGGTTGCTCCAGCAAGACCCTCCGATACTCAAGTCAGTTCTTTGCCTCAAAAAGAATGGAGTGCTCGAACAGAAATTTTAGCAGAATTTTTGGGATAAAAATTAGAGCTTAGAGAATAACGTATCTGGGGTCTCCCTTTTATAGGTGGAGGGGGCAACAGACTGATAGCGATGTTTGTAACCGTCTGGCAGTGGGCTGCTCAGGGTCAGGAGGAGTTTGTAGTGAAGAGTAGTGGAGTGGAACCGTGGCCATCATCGGGACATGCCACGTGGAGTCTGTTGCGGAGAGTGGAGCGGCATCCGTTATCGCGACTTGCCAGAGGATGGAGGAACCACACGGTATTCGTCACAGGAAGTGGAGCAGAATCATGGCCATTATTGTGGTCTGCCAAGGAGTGATGGAGCCGTGTGGAATCCGTCGCAGGAAGTGGAGCAAAGTCGTGGCAGTTACTGCGGCTTGCCAGGGAGTGATGAAGCCATGCGAAATCTATCGCAGGAAGTGGAGCAGAGTCGTGGCCGTTACTACAGCCTGCCAGGGGGTCCAGGCCTGTTGGTCGAAGTTCGGTTGGAGTTCGATCTTCGTAAAAGTTCGAATGGGGATCATTTGTCGAGGAGTCTCAGCCAAGGCCTGTCTGCAACAGAAATTCGAAAGGAATTCATCCATAATGGAAGCTCGAGTGAAGGCTTACGGTGGGAATCCGGCACGGACCGCTCGTGGTAGAAATTTGAAGTAGATCATTTGCAGCGAAAACTTAGAGTGGGTCGCTTGCAGTAGGAGCTCGGAGTCCGGCTCCCGTAGGAGTCTGGATGAAGTCTTCCTGCAGTCGGAGTCGGGGATGAAGTCTGGCTCCCGTAGGAGTCCGGATGAAGTCTACCTGCAATTGAAGTCGGGGACGAAGTCCGGCTCCCGTAGGAGTCCGTACGAAGTCTACCTGCAATTGGAGTCGGGGGTGAAGTCCGGCTCCCGTAGGAGTCCGGATGAAGTCCTCCTGCAGCCGAAGTTGGGGGCGAGGTCCAGCTCCTGTAGGAGTCCGGGCGAAGTCTACCTGCAATTGAAGTCGGGGGCGAAGTCCAGCTCCCATAGGAGTCCGGACGAAGTGTACCTGCAGCCGGAGTCGGGGATGAAGTCCGGCTCCCGTAGGAGTTCGGATGAAGTCTTCCTGCAGCCGGAGTCGGGGATGAAGTCTGGCTCCCGTAGGAGTCCGGATGAAGTCTACCTGCAATTGAAGTCGGGGATGAAGTCCGGCTCCCGTAGGAGTCCGGACGAAGTCTACCTGCAATTGGAGTCGGGGGCGAAGTCTGGCTCCCGTAGGAGTCCGGACGAAGTTTACCTGCAGCCGGAGTCGGGGATGAAGTCCGGCTCCCGTAGGAGTCCGGACGAAGTCTTCCTACAGCCAGAGTTGGGGATGAAGTCCGGCTCCCGTAGGAGTCCGGATGAAGTCTACCTGCAATTGAAGTCGGGGATGAAGTCCGGCTCCCGTAGGAGTCCAGACGAAGTCTACCTGCAATTGGAGTCGGGGGCGAAGTCCGGCTCCCGTAGGAGTCCGGATGAAGTCTACCTGCAGCCAGAGTCGGGGATGAAGTCCGGCTCCCGTAGGAGTCCGGACGAAGTCTACCTGCAATTGAAGTCGGGGACGAAGTCCGGCTCCCGTAGGAGTCCGGACGAAGTCTACTTGCAATTGGAGTCGGGGGCGAAGTCTGGCTCCCGTAGGAGTCCGGACGAAGTCTACCTGCAATTGAAGTTGGGGGCGAAGTTCGGCTCCTGTAGGAGTCCGAACAAAGTCTACCTACAGTCGGAGTCGGGGACGTAGTCCGGCTTCCGTAGGAGTCTGGACGAAGTCTTCCTGCAGTCGGAGTCGGGGACGAAGTCCAGCTCCCGTAGGAGTCCGGACAAAGTCTTCCTGCAGCCGGACTCGGGGACGAAGTCCGGCTCCCGTAGGAGTCCGGACGAAGTCTACCTGCAATTGAAGTTGGGGATGAAGTCCGGCTCCCTAGGAGTCCGGACGAAGTCTAGAAGGTGGTCGATCATCATAGAAACTTGGGTGGAGTCCGTCCGTTGCGAAGAATCTGGTCGACGCTGGTGGGGGCTTATCCGTCGGCAAAACTTGGGAGTGTTGCGGAGGCTCGACCACCAGAGAGGTTCAGAGAGATGTCGTCGGTGGTCGGAAGTCGGTAGGATCCCCAGAGGGTCACTCCTGTCACGAACTTCGGCTGGGGGGTATTTTATACCCAACACCAGTCCTCCTACTTCTGAGTTCGAGTTTCGAATGAAGGAAGTACAGAGAAATTTTCATAGCCGAAGTTGTCCCCTTGAATCCTGTGCACGATCGCCCTCAGATATTCTGGCATTAAATGCGCGCGTGCTGGAGTCTTTTCAAATTGGGGTGATCTGGAGGGACCTTTCAAAATTCCCGCTGGAGCGTTGGCCCAGGTACGGTGTAGTAATGGCTCTGTCAGCTGTCAGCCGCTTTTAGCTGCCTGCGGTGGCAAGTGGGACACGTGGCGAGCGTGGGTCGGCCTGGGGAGATCCGCGATCATTATAGTGCCGGATCCTAGGATCTATTTAAACCCACCTTTCCACCTTCAGGAGTCTCATTTTGCCTGAGAGTTCTGTCAGTATCTGCCTTCTCTCCGAGAGCTCTGACCCTCTTTGGCGTCCACCTTGGCCCTAAGCGTTCTTCGAGTCATCCCTGTCCTCGCCCCTCTGCATCCTTCGGAGCGATCTAGGTTAGTCCCAAAACCTTCATTTCTCTTCTTGCCATCTAGGTGCCCTTTCTCCTCCATTTTTCTTCTGCCGCATTCCTCTGGTTTGGTCCCCCGCAAACCTTTCACCTCTTGTCCTGCCTGATTTCTTCAGAATTTTTAGGGTCTTTGTTTGAAATATCTTCCGACACCTCCGCCTCTAGTGGTTCCAGGAGTTCGTCCACCTCAGCCCCCCAGAACCCCCACACTGTAGACGAGCCCACATCTAGGGCTGGGCCTCATCCGATTTTTGCACCGGGTGCCATTCCCTATTCTCTGACTCCGGATGAACTTCTACTGATAAGTGTTCAGTATGGAGTTCCTCCGGAGTATGATCTAGAGCTTCCTGATCCCGCCGACCGGGCTAGCACCCCCCACCTGGCCGTTTCTGCCTGTATCAGGAGGCCTTCTATGTCGGACTCCGACTTCTGCTTCCGCCCTTTATCGTCGTCCTTTTTCATTTTTTAGATATTTTTTTTAGCTTCAGTTGCGCTGAATTTCTTTAGATTTTTGATAGGGTTCCTCTCCCTTTGCCATGTAGTCGAAGTTCAGCCATCTCTTTCTTTGTTTAGGTATTTTTACACCTTCAAGCATCACCCCTCGGCAAAGGACTGGTGGTATTTCTCCCCCCAGTTTGGCAAGAAGGGGTTGCTGAAAGGTGCTCCCTCTTCAATCCATAACTGGAAGGGGAAGTACCTTTTTGTCCACTGCCCGACCTTGAGGCTGGGATTGCCCCCTTGGGGCTCCCTGAGGGACTCTATCCACCGGGCTCCTAGCCTGGGGGAGGATGACCTTCAGGCCGTCCGGAGGCTTCTTGGTTATTCGGCTCCTTCCCATCCCAACCTTCTGAAGGAGCAATTTTTGTTCAACATCGGTTTGAGTCCCTTGGATCCTGCGAATATCCCATCTTTCCTTTCCTCTTCTTTTCTCCTGCTCTTCTCTTTTTTTTTTTTTGTGCTACTTCTTCCTTTTTCACCCCGTCACTGATCTTTTTTTTTTTTTTTTTTTTAGGAATGGACGTCGAAGCAGCACGGATGCTCGCCAGGGATCTCAAGGCCCACAAAAGAAAAGGCATCGCAACCTCCGAATCGGCAAAGAAAGCCAGAACAGAGGAGACGAGCTCGGCTATGCCTGCCTAGGCGGCCCTCACGGTCGATGTTCCTTCGAACGTGGAACCTCCGACTCCCCGAGCCTCTTCAAGGAGTTCCCCCGCTGAGGTTCCCGCTTCGAGGGTTCGCTTCGAGGAGGTGCCAGGGGTTGAGAGGGGGAGAAGAAGGAAGTCGGTGGCCCACAGGGTGAGTAGCCACCTAGCTGCCATCGAAGAGTCCCTTGGTTCTGAAGGAGAGCCGGGAGAGAATCCCTTTAATGACAGGGACCTGATAAAGTGACTGATCGACGGCTGCATCCTGCTCGAAGTCATCCAGAGGATCGATCGTGTCGATCCCGAACAGCGGGTTTGGGACTCCTTAGGGTCCTTTCTCGAGGTAAACAGATTCACTTCCCTCCTTCCCTTCGCACCTTCATTTAATTAGCTTCTCAACCTCCGTTCTGACCTCCTAGCCGCCCTTACAGATCGGGCACCAGCTCCTTGCCAATATCGAGGTGACAAACCGGATGAGGAGGGATGCCATCCATGCGGAGGAGAGTCACCAGGCCAAAGTTGCTCACCTCAAAGAAAAGGCCGTCGAGGTAGTCACCCTCCAAGAGGCCCTGGAGAAAGAAAAGCAGGCTTTGGAGAAAGAAAAGCAGACCTCGGAGGAGACGGTGAGGAAGGCGAAGGTCGAGGTCATAAATTTGATGGAGCAGATTTCGGTCCTAGTCTCGGAGGCCAGGGTCCTAGCAGTGGAGGAGTTCCAGGCCTCCACGGAGATAAGGGACCTGCACGTCAAATTCGGCCAAGAAGCATTCATCAAAGGGTTCGAGCTCTGCTAGGAGAAGGTGGTCAAGAAGTTTCCCGAGCTCGATCTCAGCTTTTTGGACGAGGCATCTGAAGATGAAGCCGGGCCCTCTCCCACTGCCACTGCAGCACCCCTTCCAAGAACACCGAGCTCCCCGACTCCTACCTCAGAGGTCTGAGACCTCTGACTTTGTATTTTTCTTTTATTGCAATTTTTCTTTTTCCTCTTGTCTTCAAGAAATATTCAATCAATAAAATTGGATTTCTCCTTTTGGGGGATTTCTTCACTCTGCTCCCCCTTTTTTTTTGTGTTTTGCTTTCTGCAATGAGACGCGCCTTGACGCTTTTGTCTCCCGATGGCAGTGTCCTGCCGAAGCGCTTCCCCTGCCATAGGAGATTCTGCTGAAGTCCATGATCCAACGCCTGAAGAGGAAAGTTCATCATTTAACAAAAAGGTCGAAGGAGATGGATGGCGCGCTTCGCAGGTTAAGGGAGAGCCACTCTGAAGCCACCGTGGAGGCCACCCACTTTCGGAACCTCCACGTGAAGGGGATCATGGAGTACAGCCAGAGGAAAGCAAACTTCGAGAAGGAGCTTGAGGAACATAAGAAGCACGCCAGCGATCGATCTTGGGCTCAAGCTGCCAAGATCAGTTTTCTCAGAGTGGAGCTGTCGGCTGCACAGGAGAGGATTAGCCAGTTGGAAGGAAGCTCATCCCAGCTTTCGACTCAAGCCGACCGCGATCGAGAATGGTCGAAGAAGTTCTTCGACCTTCAGCAACAGCTCCAGGATGCCGAGGTGAGCTATGACATGTACCGGGCTGGCTGGTGCAGGCAGGTGGACGAATACAGGGGGAGGCTCAGGATGGCGACCGACGAGGTCGCCCGCCTTCAAAGGCAGCTGGCTGAAGGGGCTCAGTTTGCTCCCATTCAGGATTTCGATGAACTCCAATCCCTGAGAAGAACACTAGAAGAGCTATCTGTCGCCCTTGGGGAGGGGAAGGTCGAACTGCAGTAATTGAAAATCCAGCTGGTATACGAGCAGCGGGCAGTTAAGGATGTGGAGATGGAATCCGAGGTCCTGAGAAAGAGACGTCGAGAGGTAGAGAATGAAAGCCAGTGACTTCATCGGAGATATATGGAGATGCTAATGAGAGAGAAGGAATTGGAAGAAGAAGTCGAAAGCTTAAGGCACTCCCTGATGAGGGTCGAAGCCGAAAGTTCGAAGTCGGGAGAAGCCGGGCCCCCTTAGGGCTCTTTTTGTCTTTCGTCCTTCTATGTGTCTTCTTTTGCCACTTGTTTGTTTGTTGGCATTGTTGCTTTTCTTTTTCTTTTTGATGCCGATGTCGTCTAGAGGTTCTGGGTCGTCGCCGCATCGGTTTGCTTTTTTTGTCATCTTTCTTCTTCAGCCTCAAGGGCTTTGTAATGTATACTTAATTAATAACATGAAAAGGGAATTTTTCGTTACCTCTTTTACTCATGTGTTGAATTGTCATTTGCCGAGCTTCCTTCGGCTTTTGCATTGTCCGATATCGATGCCGTTCGGAAGTACCCGATCACCGTCGCATTGACCCATCCTTCTGTTTATGGCCGCTGATTTGTCCGGGACCACTCAGGTTTGATGCCTCCTTTCGAAGTTCGAGCTTGGAGGTCCGGGCTTATCGTCACCCTGAGGAAGCCGCCTTATCTCTGGCTCGTGTTGAGAGCTTTCTTGAATGTCGGAGATTTTGATAAGAACTCCAATCCTTGCTAAGACAAGGTTCCTCGCATCTTTGATGCAATTTGTTTTCCATTCGTCGCTGATGCAGTCCGTCACTTTCCTTTTTAACTCTTTCCTTTCCATTTTCTTGAGTGAGAGTTTTCCCCCTGCTCTTAGCGGGGTAGCGGGAGCGCGGAGGGGTCGCTAGGAAGGTTCCCTTTTTCTTATCTGATTTTGAATGACCAGACCTTAACTGGTGTCAGGATGAGGTTCTTCCCCCATTTCTGACGTAATAGGTTTCAGCTCAGGTTAGGACGAGGTCCTCCTCTTGTCTCTAATGGGGCTGTGGGGGCACATATGGGCGATGCGAGACCTCTCCCTCCATCCGGTCTAAGTGTAACCGGGCCTTCGACCTTGCTCAAGTTAGGGCGAGATTCTCCTACTGTCCCTAACAGAACTGTGGGGGCACATATGGGCATTGCGGGGTCTCTCTCCCCATCCGATCTAAGGGTAACCGGGCCTTCGACTTTGCTCATGTTAGGGCGAGGTTCTCCTCCTGTCCCTAACATGGCTGTGGGGGCGCATATGGGCGCTGCATGGCCTCTCCCCCCATCCGATCTAAGGGTAATCGAGCCTTCGACTTTGCTCATGTTAGGGCGAGGTTCTCCTCCTGTCCCTAACATGGCTGTGGGGGCGCATATGGGCGCTGTATGGCCTCTCCCCCCATCCGATCTAAGTGTAACCGGGCCTTCAACCTTGCTCAAGTTAGGACGAGGTTCTCCTCCTGTCCCTAACAGGACTGTGGGGGCACATATGGGCATTGCGGGGCCTCTCCCCCCATCCGATCTAAGGGTAATCGGATCTTCGACTTTGCTCATGTTAGGACGAGATTCTCCTCCTGTCCCTAACATGGCTGCGGGGGCGCATATGGGTGCTGTATGGCCTCTCCCCCCATCCGATCTGCAAATAATCAGACCTTCGACTTTGCCCATATTAGGGTTTGTTTTCGTCGTCCGAAGGGGTCATCCCCTGTCGTTACAAGTCCATGTCAAAAAGGAAAAGATGTGCAGATCTGAAAGGAATCTTGATTTAAAGTAGGGTCGTTCGTTATACATTTACAAGTTTTCAAATCCCAGGGCCGTGGAAGGTCCGCTTCCTGTCAAGGTCCTCCAGAGACGGAGTTGATGATCCCAATTGGAGGCCGATCTCTGGGCTGCTCTTCCCTTCTGGCAGCTCAGGCTGCGGCAGAGCCCTTGGCCGATCTTCTCTTCCCTCAGGCCGGTGCCGAATGAACCTATCGAGTCAACCTCATCGGATGAGCTCCTCGATCTCATCTCGGAGCTGGATGCATTCCTCCGTGTCGTGGCCGTGGTCACGATGGTAGAGGCAGAACTTGTTAGGATTGTACTTCCTGGGGTGCGTGCGCATCCTCTCTAGCCTTGGGAGCTGCTCTCTGACCTCCATTAGCATCTGGGTTTTCGATGCGTTGAGGGGGGCGTAGCTGCGGAATCTTCCTAGGAGAGAGCCCCACCGAGCCCGATGCTCCGAGCTTCCCTGCCTGCGTGCTCGGGGAGGAGTCTGGACGCGCTTATGCCCGGGAGGAGTTTGAGAACGTGGCCGAGCTTCTCTCGGCCCTTTTTCGACTGTGGGCTTACTCGAGTCTCCCATCTGTCGCTCTCTCGCGGTCTCCTCATCCTTCATTTTGAAGGCTTCTTCCGCTCGGGCGTATCCTTTGGCCCGAGCCAACAGGTCAGCAAAATCCCTGGGGTACTTCTTTTCCAGGGAGAATAAAAGGTCGTTCTTCTAAAGGCCGCCTTTCAGGGCGGCCATCGCTACCGATTGGTCCAAGTTCCGGACCTCCAACACGGCGATATTGAAATGGTTGATGTAGGCCTGAATGGACTCTCTCTCCCTCTGCTTGATGTTGATGAGGGACTCCGAACCCTTCCGGGGATGTCGGCTGCTAACAAAATGAGCCACAAACTGGTGGCTCATCTGATCAAAGGAAAAGATGGTACCCGACTTCAGCGTCGAGTACCAGTTTCTCACCGCTCCCTTCAGGGTGGATGGGAAGGCTCGGCACAGGACGGCGTCGGATGCTCCATGAAGCAGCATCATTGTCCGAAAGGCCTCCAGGTGATCAACTGGGTCTGAAGTCCTGTCGTAGCTTTCAAATTGAGGGAGTTTGAAGTTCGGCGGGATCGGTTCCTGCATGATCATTTGAGAAAAGGGAGGGTCAGTATAAATATCCTCACCATAAGCAGGGGGAGCGTGGCGGAGTTCTTCGATCCGTCGGTTCATCTCCTGGAGCCTCCGGTCCAGAAAATCCTCTCGACTACGGGTCTCAAGAGTCTTCTGGCGGAATGGAGGTAGAGATCTTCCAGGGGTGAAATCATGATCTGACTGAGGGCTCTCCACCCTCAGATTCATCTTTCAGGGAAAGATAGGGCGGCTGACCCAAGTGGCCCGTCCTACCGCCAGATTTTGGAGTTCTGGTGACGCTCTCTCCAGTCGCACTGATGTCTGCGGTTGCTGCTGCTGTTGTATGGCTTGCACAGCTTCAGTGAGGCCTCTGACCTACTGCACCAGTAGGTCGAATTGCTCCACGCCAACCACCGTTGCCGGAGGAGGGGGAGGAGGCTGGGAAACTGGAGGTGAGGCCGGAGCCTGAGATCTAGCCGCGGAGGCCATGGATTGCAGCGTGGATGCTTTGCGGGGAGGCATCGGGCGAAGACCTAGTGGGGGAAGGAGGAGAGGACGTCGAAAAAGATGATCGGAGGTAGTCCCGTTGAGCACTCCTTTGAGAACAAGGGTACTGCGAAGACACACCCCTTCCTCTAGCGCCAATCCTGTTGGTGCAAAAATCCGCCTGCGTCGGAGAAGCTGGAGTCGAGGGAGTCACGGTCGCCGTCGGAACCTGCAAAAGAAGTCTAAACCGGAGTTGGGGTTGCTCCGGCAAGACCCTCCGACGCTCAAGTCAGTTCTCTGCCTCAACAAGAATGGAGTGCTTGAACAAAAATTTTAGTAGAGTTTTTGGGATAAAAATTAGAGCTTAGAGAATAACGTATCTGGAGTCCCCCTTTTATAGGCAGAGGGGGCAACAGACTGATAGCGATATTTGTAACCGTCTGGCAGTGGGCTGCTCAGGGTCAGGAGGAGTTTGTAGTGAAGAGTAGTGGAGTGGAATCGTGGCCATCACCGGGACATGCCACGTGGAGTCTGTTGCGGAGAGTGGAGCGGCATCCGTTGTCACGACTTGCCAGAGGGTGGAGGAACCGCACGGTATCCGTCACAGGAAGTGGAGCAGAATTATGGCCATTATTGTGGTCTGCCAGGGAGTAATGGAGCCGTGCGAAATCCATCGCAGGAAGTGGAGCAGAGTCGTGGCAGTTACTGCGGCTTGCCAGGAAGTGATGGAGCC
Source organism: Elaeis guineensis (assembly GCF_000442705.2). Classification (NCBI taxonomy): domain Eukaryota; kingdom Viridiplantae; phylum Streptophyta; class Magnoliopsida; order Arecales; family Arecaceae; genus Elaeis; species Elaeis guineensis. Next base: position 102,428,348 of record NC_025997.2, on the reverse strand, counting down.
GTGCGGAATCTGTCGCAGGAAGTGGAGCAGAGTCGTGACCGTTACTGCGGCCTGCCAGGGGGTCCAGGTCTGTCGGTCGAAGTTCGGTTGGAGTTCGGTCTCCGTAGAAGCCCGGATGGAGATCATTTATCGAGGAGTCTCGGCCAAGACCTGTTTGCAATAGAAATTCGAAAGGAACTCGTCCATAATGGAAGCTCAGGTGAAGGCTTACGGTGGGAATCCGGCACAGACCGCTCATGGTAGAAATTTGAAGTAGATCATTTGCAGCGAAAACTCGGAGTGGGTCGCTTGAAGTAGGAGCTCAGAGTCTGGCTCCCGTAGGAGTCCGGACGAAGTCTTCCTGCAGCTAGAGTCGGGGATGAAGTCCGGCTCCCGTAAGAGTCCGGATGAAGCCTACCTGCAATTGAAGTCGGGGATGAAGTCCGGCTCCCGTAGGAGTCTGGATGAAGTCTACCTGCAATTGGAGTCGGGGGCGAAGTCTGGCTCTCGTAGGAGTCCGGACGAAGTCCTCCTGCAGTCAGAGTCAGGGGCGAGGTTCGGCTCCCATAGGAGTCCGGACGAAGTCTACCTGCAATTGAAGTCGGGGGCGAAGTCCGGCTCCCGTAGGAGTCCGGATGAAGTCTACCTGCAGCCGGAGTCAGGGATGAAGTCTGACTCCCGTAGGAGTCCGAACGAACTCTTCCTGCAGCCGGAGTCAGGGATGAAGTCCGACTCCCGTAGGAGTCCGGATGAAGTCTACCTGCAGTTGAAGTCGGGGATGAAGTCCAGCTCCCGTAGGAGTCCGGACGAAGTCTACCTGCAATTGGAGTTGGGGCCAAAGTCCGGCTCCCGTAGGAGTCGGACGAAGTCTACCTGCAGTCGGGGATGAAGTCCGGCTCCCGTAGGAGTCCGAACAAAATCTTCCTGCAACCTAAGTCGGGGATGAAGTCTGGCTCCCGTAGGAGTCCGGACGAAGTCTACCTGCAATTGAAGTCGGGGACGAAGTCCGACTCCCGTAGGAGTCCGAACGAAGTCTACCTGCAATTAGAGTCGGGGCGAAGTCTGGCTCCCGTAGGAGTCCGGATGAAGTCTACCTGCAGTCGGAGTCAGGGATGAAGTCCGGCTCCCGTAGGAGTCTGGACGAAGTCTACCTGCAATTGAAGTCGGGGACGAAGTCCGGCTCCCGTAGGAGTCCGGACGAAGTCTACCTGCAATTG
>NC_025997.2:102339652-102422152 GCF_000442705.2 Elaeis guineensis | reverse complement strand
TTGTATGATTATCCTTTCAAAATTAATATTTACATGTATATCCTTATAAAATATTATTTTTATATGAATATCTTTAATAAAATAGCTCAGCTAATGTCATTAGATAAAATTATATTTATTTAAATTAAAAATTAATTTAAATTATGAAATTATCTTCTGACTTCAATTAACGGGTCTCAATAAACAATTAAACATCCCTTCTTCCTAATAATAGAAATTTTTTTGTTATGTAATTGTTCAATCGATCTTTCTCTTGAGAAATATTTTCACATGAAAATATTGATGAGCAAGCACTAGACTATTTAAATATTAAAACAAGTTGAAATATATAAAAATAGAATTAATTTTTTCATATATATCTTTCTAAATATATTAAATTATATGAGTATCCTCATGAAGTTGCTATTTGCATATATGCCTTTATAAATATTTTTTTTGTATATTACTCATTAAGGATATTTTAGTGATTTTATTTTTAAATTATTAATTTTTTAATGGTATTAACAGTATAGGAGGGGCTTTAATTTCCTTCCTTTTTTACTCTCTTTAGGTCCTATGAGTTTTAGAGACCTAACACTATAAGAAATCTGACTATTAGTGATGGCTAATTGCCATCACTAATAGTCATTTTATCATTGCTAATACTATGAGTGATGACACTCCTTCGTTAATTGATGGTCAGAACAATCCTAGTCGTTAATTGTCACTATTAGCAATAGATTTTTTAGCCATCGTTAATAATAATTATTAGCAATAATATTTGTGATGGCTAAATTCCATTATTATTTATTTATTTTAAATTAAATTTTAAAAAAAATTAAAAAAATTAGCGATGGCTATTTTGTCGCTAATGCCGTCGCTAATAAGTACTAGCGATAGCCAAAGCCACTGTTAATACCGTTGATAATAATTAATTTTTTTAAAAAAATTATAATAATATTTTTAAAATTTATTTTAATTAATCACAATCAATTATAGTTTCTAACACCTGTTATAACTAAAATTTAAAGATAATATGACAATCACAAATAGAAAACTAATTATATTATATTAAAAATATAAATTATATAATTTTATAAGTAGTATAAAAAAAATATAATATATTAAAATAAAAAAATCAAGTCTGATCCTCCTCATCATCCTCCTCCTCATCCTCCTGCTCCTCTCTAGCAGCTGGTAGATGAGAGTCGGATGTCCCAACATCTTGAAATAAAAAAAAATAAAATATTATTAATAAGTTTCGATATGGAGGTGTATCTTTTCATACACTCTTTCGATTCTCAAACTGATTATTCTTATACATTTTATTCGATGATATAGAGTAATAGACACCTTCGGCCCATCAATTGGATGGTTAGATTGAATTTTTAGCCCCTAAATTTTCTTCTCTGATTCAAGCCTAAATATGTGAAGCTTCTAAATATAAAAACTTAAAACAAGTAAAAAAAGTTTATTGATAGAATTATCTAATATGATGGTTGGGATAATGAGCCTAGTTGGTTGTGCAGTTGCAGATCCCAGAGAATCTTCATGATTGTATCACGAACAGCATTTCAAAAGCTCTGAGATCACTGGCTCAGAAGCCTCTAGATGACCTCCTCCACATGTGCATCGCTCCAAGTCTGGAACGTCGAGGTCTGTGAGGATAGCAAAGAGTATCGTGTTGCTAAAAGATTGAAGCTATGGCTGAATCCTATGATCCGATTTCTACTCACCCCTCTAGTGACCTTGACCCATCCCTCAAGATCAAGGAAGGGCTAAGTGGATGGATCATCATCGTGCAATGCAATAATGTACTTCGCATAATCTGCCTACACAGTTTAGAAATACATTAGTTTTAATATACATATCAAATTCTGTAATAACTTAATAAATATAGTTTGAAATTTTTACAGCGATCTGTCGAGACCTAAAGTCTAAGTAATCACCAATCCTCCTAAACTGGTGTAAGGCCTCCCACAACTATAGCTGGCATGGTGGATGATCCAGCTGCCGTATTTATAATAAATAAATAATAAAATTAAATTAATTAAAAAAATATATATAAGAGTTTTTACAGTTTTAGTGAAGAGTTTTGGTATAAATTTCTTACCAGTCTGTCGGCCACAATATGTGAGCTGACGGAGCCATCCGTGTGTCTGATCAGATCTTGCTGGGCTGTCAGGTTCTGTCGGATCCTCTGCCACCTACTGGAATACTCCTCATTGCTCTACTGATCGTAGAGGGCTCCCATACATCCGTTCGCATCCAGTGATACCTGTAGGACCTTCAGTCCGATGATGACTGAAAATCGGCATGCTCGACGGTCGACTGCCTAAGACTGTGTAGCCCATCTCAAAACCTACATGCAGTCACCTGCTCAAAGATCTGGTGGCTAGCCTCTTCATCCTGAGGAGTCTCGAATCGATAGTAACCCTGCAAGTAGAAGCAACTGTGTATTAATAAATAGAATACAAACTTATGGTGAATTTAAAAATTAAATATTTTTGATTTATCAAGAACATCTCCCAAGCTACATCATGAGCCCCTGATAGCCAACTGAAGAACTCATTTACTGGTCCCAGCATCAATCATCAGATGATCCCAGTAATCACATGAGGCACAAAGGTCTCTCTAAATGTGCTGTAAAATTGATTTTGAACAATAAATGTTAGTTTCTAAAATGACTAAATTTTAAACATATTCAATAAAGATATAGTACTTATAAGTGACTTTAAATGTGGACGAGCTCTCTGTCCTTTGATCGAGTCAAAGGTGCCACAAGCCGGGTGGACCCTCTACCACGTCGCTGACTCTGAGAGGCGGACGCTGCTCTATGTGAGTGTATGAAGACATCATAAATAATATTATACTAGATAATAAAAGATAAAATAATATAAAAAAATATCTAAAGTATCAGAGTTTACTACGTAGTATGGGTGCCACAGAACCATGCGAGCTCGCTACATGAGAGCTCTCTCCTCGACGTGATGGCTCCGATCTTAGAAAGACATGATCTTTAATCTCTAAAAATAAAAATAACTATATATCATATTGGATTAACTGTGTATTAGAATAAAATAACTATGTATCATATTTATTTAACTATATATCATGATATCTTAATTTTGTACTCTGTTCATAAAAGTAACGTGGTATTTTCTATGCTTGGAATAGGGATACCTTAACTTTGTACCATGTTCATAAAAGCAAACCAACAATTATTATGTATTGCTAGATGAGAATCATTTTTTTACTGATAAATTACAGATGCTAACTAACAATCTTATATAATATCTGATCTCTCTGATGGAGGATTGACATCGGTCAGCAGGTCTAGGGATAGGTCTACCACAAATCAAGGACAATATTAAAGAAGTTATATATGGGCAGCAATGCAAGATTTAATTATACAATTATGGATGACAATGCAAGATTTAAAATAATATATTTTGTTGGCTAATAACTCAATGGTTTGTAACTAAGTTAATTAAAACTGAAAAACTATTGTAATTAAAAAAGAAGAAGGCTCAGATCTGCCATTGAAAAATAAGGCATTGCAAGTTCCTCTGCACTTTTAACCATGAGGTGGCTACAAGTAGTTGTTTGTGACATAACAAACCATCCAAGCTTGTCCTGCAACTACAACAACAAGAATAGAAATGCATCACCGCTATCATTCTCTTTCCTAACTCTTTACGTGCATCTCGCACAGATAGTCATCATAGCCTCCTCGAGCCCCCCACCTCTACTCGAGCCCAGTCCAAAAACTAGGAGTAGAATTTTTTTAAAAAATAAAATAAAAACTTAAAAATAATACTTAAATTAGAGAACAACAAAGTAAATAAGGGAAAGAGGAAAAGAAGAAGGCTCGAATCTGCTATTAAAAAATAAGGCATTGTAAGTTCATCTGAACCTTTAACTATGAGGTGGCTGCAAGTGGTTGTCTGCAATGTAACAGACCATCCAAACTTGCCCTACAACTAAAACAACAAGAACAGAAATGCATCACCTTGATCGATCTCTCTCTAGACTCTTTAGGCACATCTCACACAAGTAGTCATCATAACCTCCCCAAGCTTCTGACAACCTCCCCGAGCCCCCCACCCCTACTCGAGGCCCAAGCACGTAGGGCACACCCTGGCCCCATGTTTTGAATGCTTTCTGGCACCTTCCCTCAGTCTGAGTGCTCTGCATATCGAGACCCAAGCTTCATGCTTTTGATTAATTAATTAATTAATTTTTAATATCTAATTATACTTAATTAATATCATTTAAATTAAAAAAATTAACTTTTAGTGGCAGCATTAGCTATCGCTAATACTCACAACAAAAGGTGGGTTGCTACGTAGGGATTGAGGCACGGGCTGGTGCGCAGGGATGAGGCATGAGAGGATGACTCAGGGATGGGATGTCGGCTCAGAGATGCAGCCGTGGAGACAAGCGCATGGAGACTGGGCGATGGGAAAGTGGTGCGGGTCGGGGCTGTAGGGTCGGGCCAGTGGGGCAGGGGTTGCAGGGTCGGGGCCGTGGGCTGGGCATAGTGGGGCTAGGGCAGCAAGGTCAGGCCAGCGGGGCTGGGGTAGTGAGGTCGGGGTTGGCATGGTCAGGGCGGCCACGAGCATGGTCGAAGCACGGGCTCGAGGCTGCAGGATGCCGGAGCACAGGGAGGGGGGAATCGCCACATGGGTCAAGGCCGTGGGGTCGGGCCGATGGGGCAGGGGCCGCAAGGTCGAGGCTGTGTGCTAGGGGCAGTAGGGCAGGGGCCGTAGGGTTAGGCCGGTGGGGTCAGGGTGACTGCGGGCATGGTCTATTGTGCAAGATCCGGTACTACACGGTGCAGCAGGAAGAAAGTAGAAACAAAACAAGAAACATAATACAAATACGTGGATCGGCCTCAAGTCTACCTCCAACGAGCGTGCAAGCTTCACTATGAGAGAATAAAATAAAATTAATACAAGAGTCTCTCAACAAGAAGCCTCAAAACTCTTATAAAAGCTCTATGAAATCTCTCTTGAAATCTTTTTACACCTTCAGAACGTCATTAGCTCTCCAATGCAATAAATGGCTTGTCAATCGGAGCTATATAAGCTCCAGAATCTCAAAAATATTATTTCAATAGGAATGTAGAGTCTCAATCAATCTTAAAACCATCCGTAGCCATCCGATCATGACCAGCTCACACCAAAATCATTCGATCATGTAAAACAGCCTCTGATCATGCTTGATCATGTTCGAATTGAGTTTCAGCTATCTGATCACGATTGGCTGCAATATGAATCGCAGAATCATGCAAAAAACTCTCCCAGATCATGCATGGGCTGCGTGATCGATCCATGCAGCATCCATGGACCACCCAGCACCTTGGGGTCTACGGTGGATCGTGCAGGAGCACTGGGCTTGGGCACCCATGTGCACTGGGCTGGCTTGCACGCACCCATGCTGGGCCCACCCGAGCGTGCTTGTGTGCGCATGCATCTCCATCAGGCCCAACCATGCTGCTGCCGCCTTGTGTATCGTTCCACCTTCTCCGATCTTTTTTTGCACGTATCTTCACCATCTGGACTCCGTTTGGACTATTCTTGAGCTCGTTGGACTTCGTTCATCATCCTGGACCTTACTATGGGCTCAATATAGATTGAATATTGAGACATTAAATCTTAATAATTTTTATCTCGACTCGATATTTGATCTCCATCTATCTCTGAGAGCCTATGATCCGTCTCACCCTCATGCTTGGGGCATGCCTGCTATCTCATGGATGGACAAATATAGGAGTCGAGCCAAGCCGCTCGATTTCACCTCCATCATGGGCTGTGTCCACTCTGACCAAAGACCTGCTTGGGGTATCATCCTACGGCAATAGGAATCTCACCCTGCGACGTCATCTCTCATCCTCTCGAGTCTCCTATCTAGTATCCGATCTACCTCCACCTGGAGCTCCACCTCGCTTTGGACTCCTCTTGGCTCCCGAAGCTCCACCTTGCGTTGGGCTTCCGGTCAGGTAGTAATGTTCTCTCATCTTCTTTTTTTCCTCCAAAATAATCCTATCACCATGCAACATGTTTAGAATTCCTCGACTAGCTACTGTCTATTAGGAAATGTATCCTAAAGCCAATCATCTAGATTGTAGATGATTGTTCTCTATACATGTATATAAATTATAAAATGATAAATGTTATCTGGTAGATTCATCATAAGAAATATATTTTTCTAAATAGAACTCATATGTTATGATGAAGTCCTTAGAGCTACTTCTAAATGATAAAAGAGGATTTGTCATGTGATTCTTAAATCCTACTCATGATCAATTGATACAATTGTTACAAAGATGATAATTGTATCGAGTGTAGATCATTATATACCATATTAGTTGGTTGTCCTCTTAATCAAGGCATGTGGTGATATGGGTATGGCATATGGATAATATGTAGGAGTATATTTCACTGAGTGTGACCACTTTCAGAGCACTCTACTGTCAAGGGTTGCTCTGATGGGATATGGGTATAAGTATCTCTCTGATCTAAGGCTACCTCAATGACTTGCAAGTAACTCACTGTACTTTGATGTCAGACTATCTAAATTTTTAATTTAGTGATGGAAGATTTTGGATACAGTCAAGTACTTGTGAAGTCTAAGTATGAGTCAAGATGGAATTGATCGCTGTAAGTAAAATTAGAGATGATGCATCATTGTGTTTCAATTCAGCAAAATTTTAGCCAAAGTAGTCCTAATGAGGAGCCACAAAATTTTTAAAGTTGAGACACAATGTGGACCACTCTTTCTAGATTGACAGTTTAACCTTAAGTCATCCTTGAGCATTGAGTGTCAAAGGGATAAATTATATGATAACTATATCCACATGGGTTCTAGAGTGTTGTTGGACATACATTTGGCCTATCCGAACGTTGAGTCCCATTACTAGATAGTTACATTGATTAGTACTGAAATTATTCTTGCGCTACCGACTTAGGTTCGAACCTATAGTATCACACACATAAAGTACCTGTCTGATCAAATGGTTGATCGATGATTATGAATCGTTAAAAGATTTAATTATCAATGTGATTGTTGATTAATCCTATGCAAATATTATAATAAGTTATTTATTAATAGTTGGTAAATTAGAGAAATAATTAATTAACACTATGGTTAATTGGCTCAATTTGGTTGAGCAATGGAGATTGGATCAGATCTAATTGAATTGGATTCAATCAGGTTGGCTTTGGATTGATTGGATGCATCCTAATTAGATAATAGAGTTTGTTTCAATTGATATTAGAGATGAAAATATTTAATTTGTGATTTAAGATTGATTGGATCAAATTTTATTGGTTAATAGACTTGATTGAATCAAATCCTGTTGATCAATAGCTTCTCTGAAATCCATTAAGAATCTATCCTTAGATTGATGGGGTTGTTAATCTAACTAATTATCTAATTGGATTGGGGCCTAATTGATTTTATAATTGGGCTAGGACCTAATTAGTTAGTTTGTTATAATTAATTTCTAAGTTAGTTAGGATTGGATCCAAGGATTAGTTAGAGTTGGAACAAGATTTATGAGTCCTATTTGGAATAGGACTAAACCAACTAAACCCCATCTATTTAATGATTCCTCATGCCCCACCTCTCTTCACATTGAGAAATCCCACACCCATCATAAAGTTCCGTGCTCCTTCTCCTTTCCATGCATGAAAGAAGGCTTCCCTTCTTTTATGTGTCGTCCAAAAGAAAAAAGAAAAATGAGGGGCGACCAAGAGTTGGACGCCCTAAACTCCACATGCCAACCTCCTCCTCTCCTTCCCATCTTGGAGTGATTTTGTGAGAGTTTGATTACTAGTTTTTAGGTGTCAAAGAGAGGCTTCTCTGCTGATTTTACAGTAGAAAATTAGAGAAGAAAGGTTCTTTCTAATGAGAGAAAGAGAAAGTAAGAAGAAATATCTTCTTTCTTGTGTGCAACCTTGGAGAAGAAGGAGTTCTTCTTTCAGATTTTTTTTTAATTTTTTTTAAGATAAAAATTAAATTGTATTTGATTTTTAACATAAGAATTTGGAGAAGAAATACCAAAAAAATCTGGTTGGGTGTTTCGTGCTTCCTAGAGTTTTAGATCAAGGTAAAAAGGGAGAAGAAGAGAGAAGAACGATTCTTATCTTGGGTCTTTCTTTTGGATTCTTCTAGAGCTTAAAATTTTATGTGATTTTTTATATGAGAAATCAGATTAGATCTAATTTTTATTATAAAAAATTAGAGAAGAAAAGTTCTTCTTTAAGGTGTGAAAGGAAGAGAGAAATGTTCTCTCTTGTGCATAGGAGAATTGAGAAGAAAGGGTTCTTCTCTTGATATCTATCATAAAGATTTGATCCGTGGATTCAAGAAGAAAAGGAGAGAGCCTCTTTGTTTTTAATCTTCTTCATGTTCCTCTTAGATTACTCAAAGTATGATATCTTTACGAGCTAACACTCCCAGGAAGATCGATCAGCACAAAGATTTCGTGTGGATACCTATAGAGATCGGACATGTGTGCGACTGTCAAGCATCATAAAGAACCAACTACTATAGATTTTGGATGTGATGATCTACTACCTACACTCAGGTATAGAGTTGTAAACTAAAGTCATATTTAGATATGAGCTAAATATAATTTAGATATGATCTAATTACATATAGATTTGATCTATACTTGCTGAATTTTAGATTTCAGATTTACATATATACCTATTAGTTTATGTCATGGATCCTGTATGGTAGTTTTAAATTTGATCTATGCATATATTGTAGATTAAATTATTTAATCTATATATATTTTATTATAAAATTTTAAAAATACGTGCACAAAACTACCATGCTTTCCTTCAAATGGTATCTGAGTAAGGTTTGTTATGACATGAACATATATGTATGTAGAGTTAAAATCTAGATTAAGTAATGCATGAGATGTATTATAATCTGATTTTAGATATGATCTAATATAAAAATCAAATCTGATATAATTTAGATTAGATCTAAATTTTTACATATATGATATGTGAGTAGATTAGATGATCTGATTAGTAAGTACTTGGATTAGGTTAATCACCAGGCCATTCGATCATAGGAGCAAAAAAGATTTAAATGCTCTCTCTTCCTATTCGATAGAGTGCTCTTATGATGTGTAGGAAAGTCATGTGATTTAATTCCATGAAGAAGAATGTGAAAGGAAGAACTTACTTTTCTGTAAAATTCTAGATGTTAAAATCCTAGAAATTCTTATGTGTGACACAAAGCTTTAGTTGTATGAAAAGTAGAACACTAATCTATATGATTAAAATTATTTTAATCATAAGAAATAAAATTTAAAATCATAAAATATTTAGATATGATTTAAAATTTATTATAATTGATTTTATTTCAATTTATATGAGAATTTTTAGATCTAAAACTATATGATACCTGTTGGCACGCCAATTGAGCTGACTCAATTTTGAATTGAGTCGATCGAGTCTCTTAGTTTAATCGGTTCAGTACTGACTGACCCGATCCAGTTGTCTCAGGTTGAATAGTAATGGTTACTATTTATAATCAGTTAATTGACCAAGTACCAGATTTAGTCGATCTATTGAAGTGAGCCAACTCAGTTCAGGGGTGAGCTGTCCTAATTTTTAGAATAAAAAATTTTGCATAAAAATGATGTAAAATTATTTTACAAAATTGAAATAGTTTTAATTAATAACCTTAATCCATGTTAATGCTATACTTAATTAAGAATTAAAAAATATATTTTAAATCTAGAATTATGATTAAAGATTTAATGACATTATATAAAACATGAGATATGAATTAACTCAAATTAGGTCCTTCTAATTGGCTTAGACCTAAGGTTAGATTCAAAGACTTAACGGACTAAAAAGAGTAGTTAATCAAATCTAACCAATAGTTGATTTAGATTAGGTCAAGAATTCTCTTGATCAAACACAATAGTTGTAGTTGGTCGAGTCCATATCTTTAATTAGACCAAATGGATCTTGATTGTGGCTCAATGGTTGAGCCCGAATCATTGGGCTGATTAGATCACTAAGTGACTCGAGTTGACCCATGTCGTTAAGATTAATCAATATGACTGATTTAGATACCTTAGACTGACTTGTCTCTAGTCCTTCTCATGACTTGGTGAAGTCAATGGGAGGATTTATGATGTGCTGGTTGAACCCACTAGTCACTAGTCCTTTTTATGACTTGGTGAAGTCAGTGGGAGGATTTATGACTTGTAAGTCGACTGATATCTTCTAAAAGATTTAATCAAATCTTCTAAATTATTAGGTCCATAAAATGAGTTAGTTATGGAGATAACTAGATCATAGCCTCTCATTAAGGAGAATGGTAATAGGTCCATTACTTCAGATTGACATTGCAGGCGCCATCTATCTGGTATTTTTCTGAATGATAGAATTATTATTCATCATATGATGACTCAGTCCAGTCTCTCTAATGGTGGTCAGATTGGTCGAGCCTTCCTCGGATCTGATCATTTGTTAGTTAGAATTACTGAGTAGGTTCATGTTAATGGTTTGACCTAACCAAAACTTTCAGTGGAGGCCCATCACCTACTGAAATGAAACTTGGGGTGAAACTAATTATTAAAAATTATTTAGAAAAATAATTGGTTGAGAACCTATCCATAGATGCATATGGGTTGGTCGAACCATACTCGAGCCTGTATACAGCCTATGTGGATTCTAGTACCCACTAAGAAATTAAAGTAATTCTTTAAATTAAAGATAGAGGCTACCAATTTGTATAAAATAGTGGGAGTATTGGGAAATGTGTCCCAAAGCCAATCGTTAGATGATTGTACTCATCTTGTAAACTGTATATGAATTTTTATTAATAAAAATTATTTGATATTTTCATTACAAATTGATCATCTTTGAACTTCTATGTTGTAATGAAGTCCTTAAGACTATATATATTAATCGACAAAAGAGGATTTATCGTTAAGTCCTTAAAGTTGTTCACGACCAAATGATACGCAATTACTAAGACGATAGTGATATCAAGTGTAGGTCATTGTGTATCATATGAGTTGGTTGTCCTCTTAACCAAAGAGTGTGGAGATACTGTTATAGCATACAGATGGATGTAGGAGTACATTCGCATCGAATGTAACCATATATCGAGCATTGTACTGTCAAGAGTAGCTTGTAAAGGGTATGGATATAAGTATCCCTCTGATCTGAGACCACCACGGTGACTTATAAGTAACTCACTATACATTAGTACCAGACTATCTAAGTTTTTAATTTAGTGATGGAAGGATACTAGGTGCAATCAGATACTTATCAAATCGGTGTATGAGTCAAGATGGAATTGACCCCTCTGAATTGATAGGAAATATATATCAGTGTATTTTAATTTAGCAAAACTTTGACCAGGATAATCCATGAGATGAATTTGAAAGGTTGAAATACAATGTGGTTAACTTAATTAGGGTTAACAGTTAAACCTTAAGTCACCTTGAGCACTTGGATCAAAGGGATGAATTATACGATAACCATACGTCAGTAGGTTCTAGAAGGTTGCTTTGCAACACTTTGACCCATCCAGTTATCGGGTCATCATTGCTAGATGGTTACATTGATTGGTATAGAAAGTTATCCCTATGCTATCAATTTAGATTCAAACCTATGGGGTCACACGTATTAAAAGATTTGGTCAGATCTGATGGCTGAAGAGTCCAATTGGATTGTGACTCTGGTGAAGAGTCCTACTTGGACTAAGACTCCGTGGGAGAGTCCTACTGAAACTGAAATTCTATCATTTATGGAGAATTAATTAGTAATTAAATTATTAATTGACATAATTTTATTGAGTAAAGAGCTTTGGAGAAAGTCTAATTGAATTAGATTCAGTTCGACTCAGATTGGGATTGATATGATCAAACCCGATTACAAAAAAAAATTGATCCTGATCCGATCAGAATTTGGACTCGACTAATTCCTAATTGGGTTAGAAATTTGATGAGATATTTAGATTTTTAATAAGATTAAATTTATTTCTATCAGTGATTTCAATCCAAATTTGATTTGGATTAGAATTGAATTAGAAATGAAGAGTCCAAGTCAGACTAGGACTCTATCCTTATCTTTTGCGCCATATCTGGATCCATGCCAATTATTTCATGCCTAATTGGATTTGGGTTGTGATTTTTGACATCATGAGAAAGGATCCAATAAGGGTGGTCGGCTATAGTTGATGAGTAATAATATTATCTCTTGCCTAATTTGAATGCGATCCGAATTAGAGATAAGATGCAGACTAGGAAAGAGATTTTTCGTATATAGTATATTGTTAGAGCTATATTATTTTTTTTCTTATTTTTCTTGAAAAATTATTTAGCATATAAGACTATAAATTTCTTCTCCAGATCTTAATAATTTTTTAGAATTTTTGAGGATGCTAAAATGAGATTTTGGTGTTGATTCATGGCATCCTTTCTTGAAAAATCCTAATTCCTAGTCTATAAAAAGGGGACCCCTCTCTTGGACGTCCCATGATCAATTTTTTTATAGATTTTTTATTTTTAGAGCCTCTTCTCCTCCTCTTCTCTTCCTTCTCCAGATCTCCTATCACTTTGGAGTGTCCAAGATGCTTGTAGAAGAAGGAAGAGGTCAGCTGTTGAAGTTGTTCACAGACTAGCATCTCCGAGCCCCTTATCTGCGTCAGTCTTTGTATGGATTTTTTTATAGAGGCCAGACGACTTCGTGTGACTGTGAGTGATTTGAGAAACACCCTCTCCAACTATTGGATTAGAAAAAATTAAGATCAAAATTTATTTGGTAACGATCTCTAACTTATTTTGATTCCTATAGTAGATCTAATTATTAGATCTAAAATTTCAGCATTGATGAGATCGATGTGATTTTTATTTTTAGATTTAAAGTATATATTTTTCATATCAAAAATCTTGATATGATAGTCTAAGATTAGATCTTATACATATGATTAGGATTAAATTATTTAATCTATTATTTTCATGGTATAAAATTTTTTAATTGCATGTATTGTACTACTGCAAATTTCTTTCAACTGGTATCAAAGTCAGGTTGTTTTAATATGAATTAATATGACTTTAGATCTAATTTTTTATTATTAGATCTGATTATTTATGATTTAGATTAGATTTAAATTAGTTTATTTTTAAATCTGATTATTATTTATTTAGATTAGATGTTCTGAGTAGCAAAGTACTCGAATTGGGTAATCACTAGGCCGTTCGGTCATAGGAGCAAGTAGGGTTTCATGACCCTCTCTTCTCATTCAATGGGGTGCTCTTCATGGCATATAGGGGTGCCACTGTGAGGTCCCATGAAGAAGACAGTGAAAAGAGAAAACTTACTTGCTTACAAAATTCTAGATCTTGAAACCCTAGGTGTTGTTGTATGTGATGCAAGTTGCGAAGATAGTTAGTTACATCTAATCTTGTTTAGTCAAAATTATTTTGATCTAAAATCATAAAAAATTTAGATTTGATCTAAAAAAATTTATGACTTGATGTAAAAAGTTAACATGAAAAATTATTTTCGAAACTTTAACCATGTTGATGCAAAACTTAATTGAGAATTAAGTATCAAGTTGATTGGATCTAGAATTATGATTTAGATCTAATGACATTGCATAAAACATGGGGCATGGGTTAGCTCAAATCAGATCTTTCTCTTTAATTGGATTAGATCTAAGATTAAAATCAAAGAATTGATTGATCATATAGAGAAATTGATTAAGTCTAACCAAATGTTAAATTAGATTAATCAGAATTTTTCTAGTACAATAGTTGTAGATGGTCAAGTCCATGTCTTTGATTAGATTAAGTGAACCTTGATTGTGGCTCAGTGGTTGAACTCGAATCATTAGGTTGGTCAAATTGAAACTAGTTAACCAATTAGTGTCTAAGATAAGTTTGGCATTTTGACTGGTAGTTTTTAATTGGGAGCGGCTTATCTGGCCATTTCGATGGTGTCTAAGGCAAGCTTAGCAGACCCTCCCACCGATCTCACTTACCTGGCCAATTTGGTGAACTAGATTTTGATTAGATCACTAAGTGATTCGAGTTAGCCCATGCCATTAAGATTGATCAGTGTGACTGATCTAGGTGCCAGTTCAATCAGCATGACCTAACCCGATTCAGTGACTTGATAAAGTCAGTGGGAGGATTATGGTCTACTGATTGATCTTTTCTTCTCTTCTCTCTTCTCTAAATTGATTAAATCTTCTAAATTATTAGGTCTTTAAAATGAGTTGGTTATGGTGATAACTAGATCATAGCCTCCCATCAAAGTGAGTGATAATAGGTCTATTATTTCTAATTGACATTGCAGACGCCATCCGTCTGATGTTCTCTTTGAATGATAGAATTATCATTCATCATATGATGACTCTGATGAACTATCTGATGATGGTTGGGTTGATCGAGCCATCCTCAGGCCTGATCACTCATTAGGTAGAATCACTAAGTAATTTCATATTAATAGTTTGACCTAACCAGAACTTTCAGTGGAGGCCCATCACCTATTGAAATAAAATCTGGGACTAAATTAAATACTAGAAGTTGTTTGGAGAAACAATTGATTGAGAATCTATCCAAAGGTATATATGGATTGACTGAGCCATCCTCAAACTTATATGTAGTCTGTATGAATTTTAGTACCCACTAAAGAATTAAGGTAATTCCTCGAATGGGAGGTAGAGGCGACCAATTCGTATAAAATAGTGGAAGGACCTTTAGACTAAAGTCTAAATCTTTACGATTAATAAATTCATATACTAATTAGGCTTTGTTCTTTCTTTGTGTGTGTAGATATGGCTTCAAACTTGTCACTCCAAGTACTGTGAGACAGTGAGAAGCTTACCGAACTAAATTTCGATAATTGGTATCAAAAATTAAAGATTGTCCTAGAGCACGAGTGGATTCTTTATATGATAACAGATCCGGCACTTGAGAAGCCTGCTCCTAATGCCCGAGGAGCGACCCAAGACACTTATTTGAAGTGGCTCAATGATCGCACCACGGTTCGTTGTATCATGCGGGCCTCCATGAATGACGAGTTCAGCTGAAAGTTTGAAGAAGCTCAGCCAGAGAAAATGCTTCAAGTGTTGAGGGATTCCTTTGGTAATCCTAACGATGTTGAGTGGCACAAGACTAGTTGCATCATTTTCAATGCCCAGATGAGAGAGGATGCATCTGTTATCGATCATGTATTGTATATGATCGAGCAAATTGAAAAATTAAGCAAACTCGGCTTCCCTTTGCATGAACAGCTAAGGAAAGATGTGATCCTGAACTCTCTTCCCAAGTCCTATGTATCGTTCCTCAGTCATTTTAGAATGATGAAGCCTATAGTCAACTATCACGGTCTGTTAGGGTTGCTACAAACTTTTGAGAAAGATCACCAGCTCCACAAGGAGACAGTGAATCTAGTGGGAGGATCTTCTTCGGGTAGTCATCGTCCCTTTAAGAAAGAAAAAAAGAAGAATAATAAGAAGGTGCCTGGTGTAGGGAGTCAGTCCCAAAAACCCAAGTTCAAGGCTGATCAAAGTTAGGCAGAGTGCTTCTTTTGCAAGAAGCAGGGTCACTGGAAGAGGAATTGTCCTCAGTATATCACTTCTCTTGATCCAAATAGACCAAAGAAAAAGAAGTAATCAGTTGCTGGACAAGGTACTTATATGATAACACTTTGTAACTTCTCTCTTATAGATACAATGATCTGGATATTGGATACTGAAATCCCTATTCATATTTGTAATTCATTGCAAGATCTTCAGGTCACTAGGAGATTTGGAGAAGACGAGAGATTTCTGAATGTTGGAGATGGAAGATCAATTTGAGTTCTAGCTTTAGGAATCATGAAGCTTGTATTCGAATCTCAGTATATTGTTCTTAATGAGTGTCATTACCATCCTAATTTTTTTTTAAATATTATTTCTATAGGCCTTTTGATCAATTCAAATTATGAAATATCAATAAAATTTTTTTTTTGTGATATC
Organism: Elaeis guineensis; assembly: GCF_000442705.2. Taxonomy (NCBI): domain Eukaryota; kingdom Viridiplantae; phylum Streptophyta; class Magnoliopsida; order Arecales; family Arecaceae; genus Elaeis; species Elaeis guineensis. Next base: position 102,406,153 of record NC_025997.2, on the reverse strand, counting down.
ATTTTGAATGGTGTTATAATTTTACGTGGACAATTGAACAATGGTATCTATATTGTGTCTAGGCCTAATGTAATGTACATTTTAAATAAACATCCTAAAATAGATGATGTCACAGATGCCTACCTTTGGTATTGTAGGCTAGATCATATCAACAAGAACAGGATGAACAGGTTGGCTCAAAAAAATTTTTTGATAAACAAGATTATGAATCGTTACCTACCTGTGAGTCTTATTTGCTTGGAAAGATGACCAAGTCATCTTTTACTAGAAAAGATGAATGAGCCAGTGATGTGCTAGGCCTGATACATACTAATGTATGTGGACCCATGAGCATATGTATCAGAGGAGGGTATAGCTACTTCATCACGTTCACAGATGACCTATCTAGGTATGGGTACGTCTACTTGATGAAACACAAGTCCGAATCATTTGAAATGTTCAAACGATTTCGTAATGAAGAAGAGAAACAAACTGAAAAAAGTATTAAAATTCTTCAGTCTGACTGAGGAGGTGAATACCTTTTCAGTGAATTTCTAACATATCTAGGAGAGAATGGGATTCTTTCCCAATGGATCCCTTCAGGGACACCACAGCATATGGCATCTCAAAAAGGAGGAATCAAACCTTGTTGGATATGGTTCGATCCATGATGGGGTTTGCAACTCTATCAATCTTCTTTTGAGGATATGCACTTGAAACAGCCTATCTTGTGCTCAATAATATTCTGAGCAAGTCAGTTAGTAAGACACCATATGAGATATGGTCAGGATACAGGCCGAACCTCTCTTACTTTAGGGTCTAGGGGTGTCCAGCTTATGTTAAACGATTACAAACTGACAAGCTCAATCCTAAGTTCGATAAGTGTAATTTCGTAGGGTATCCCAAGGAAACAAGAAGATATTACTTTTACCTGCTTGATGAACAAAAAGTGTTTGTCAGCAGTAAGGCATATTTTTTCAAAAAAGAATTTCTTAGTGAAGGAATAAGTGCCTCTAAAATTGAGCTTGACGAAGTTCGACAGGTAGAAGAACCGATACCAATGATTGAATCTGAACCAGATTTGATGAGATCAAACCTGAAGCCCAATGAATAAATATCCTTAAGGCAATCCGGTAGAGTACCACGTCAGCTGGACAGATACTTAGATTTTTTGGTCTGAGACAGGGATCCTGTCGAACTCGATGAGAATGATGAGGATCCGATCACCTACATGGATACAATGCAGAGATCTGACTTTGATAAATGGCTTGAAGCCATGAGATCCGAAATGAAGTCTATGAAGATCAATGATGTATGGATATTAGTTGACCCATTTGAAGGGATAAAGCCCATAGGGTGTAAGTGGATCTTCAAGAGGAAGAGGGGCGCAGATGGGAAGGTGGTGACCTATAAAGCCCATTTGGTTGTCAAGGGTTATCGTCAGCATTATAGTATTGACTATGATGAGATATTTTCTCCTATGACAATGCTCAAATCTATTCGAATCATGCTTGCGATAGCAGCATATCTGGACTATGAAGTCTGGCAAATGGATGTGAAAATAGCTTTCCTAAATGGAGAGCTGAACGAAGAGGTGTATATGATACAATCTGAAAGGTTCATATCCACAGATGAGTCCAAGGTGTGCAAGCTTCAGAGATCCATTTATGGATTGAAGCAAGTATCTCAAAGTTGGAACATGCATTTTGATAAGGTGATCAAAACATATGACTTCGTTAGGAATGGAAAGGAACCCTGCATATATAAATGGGCAAATAGTTCGATAATTATATTTCTTGTATTGTATGTGGATGACATTCTCTTAATCGAAAATGATATTCTTGCATTACAGAGAATAAAAATATGGCTGTCATCATAATTCTCCATGAAGGATCTAGGAGAAGTAGCCTACATCCTAAGGATGAAAATCTATAGGGATAGATCTAAGAGGCTGCTCGGGCTCTTCCAATCTACGTACATAGATACTATGCTGAAATGGTTTAGCATGGAGAATTTTAAGAAAGGCTATCTTCCGATAGGCCAAGAAATTTTTCTTTTGAAAGGAGATTATCCGACAACTCCTCAAGAGAGAGAACACATGAGTAGAGTTCCATATGCTTTGACAGTGAGTTCTATTATGTATGTCATGCATGTACGAGATCAGACATGGCATACTCATTAGGGATAGTGAGTACACACCAATCTGATCTAGGAGAAAATCACTGAAAGATCATAAAGACCATTCTTAAGTAATTGAGAAATACTAAAGATCAGTGGCTTGTGTATGGTGAAACTAACTTGAAACTTGTGGGGTTCACCGACTCCAGCTTTCAGTCAGACCATGATGATAGTAAAAGTGTGTCAAATTATATTTTTATCCTAAATGGTGGAGCAATTTGCTAAAAAATTTCAAGCAGAATACTGTGGCAGACTCTGTTTGCGAAGCAGAGTATATTGCGGCATCCGATGCTGCGAAGGAAGCTGTATGGTTGCGAAAGTTCATCGACAAGCTCAGAGTGACACCCTCCATTGATGGTCCTGTCTTGTTATACTGTGACAATACTGGAACCATTGCTCAAGCCAAGGAGTCGCGATCCTATCAGCGCACCAAACATATTCTGTACTATTATCACCTTATCCGGGAGATCGTGGATCGAGGTGACATCAACCTTCAAAAGATCAATGAAAAAGAGAATCTGACCAACCCATTTACTAAAACTCTCAAAATCAAGGAGTTTGATGATCACAAATCGAAGATCAGTATATGATACTATACCGATTGACTTTAGTCCAAGTGAGAGCTGTTGAAAAATGTGTCCCAAAGTCAATCGTTAGACAATTATGTTCATCTTGTAAATTGTATATGAATTTTTATTAATAAAAATTATTTGATATTTTTATTATAAATTGATCATCTTAAAACTCGTATATTGTAATGAAGTCCTTAGGACTATATATATATTAATCGACAAAGGAGGATTTATCATTAAGTCCTTAAAATTATTCGCGACCAAATTATACACTATTACTAGGACAATAGCGATATCAAGTGTAGGTCATTGTGTGCCATATGAGTTGGTTGTCCTCTTAACCAAGAAGTGTGGAGACACTGTTATGGCATGCAGATGGAATGTAGGAGTACATTCGCATCGAACGTGATCATGTGCCGAGCACTGTGCTGTCAAGAGTAGCTTGTGAAGGGTATGGATATAAGTATCCCTCTGATCTGAGACCACCGTGGTAACTTGTAAGTAACTCACTGTACTTTAGTATTGGACTATCTGAGTTTTTAATTTAGTGATGAAAGGATACTAGGTGCAGTAAAATACTTATCAAGTCAGTGTGTGAGTCAAGATAGAATTGATCCCTCTGAATTGATAGAAGATATGCATCAGTGTATTTCAATTTAGCAAAATCTTGACCAGGATAATCTATGAGATGGATTTGAAAAGTTGAAATACAATATGGTCGACTTAATTAGGGTTGACAGTTAAATCCTAAGTCACCTTGAGCATTTGGGTCAAAGAGATGAATTATATGGTAACCATACGTCAGTAGGTTCTAGAAGGTTGCTTTGCAACAATTCGACCCATCCGATCGTCAGATCATCATTGCTAGATGGTTACATTGATTGGTATAGGAAGTTATTCCTATGCTATCGATTTAGATTCGAATCTATAGGGTTACACGCATTAGAAGATTTTGTTAAAAAATGTGTCTTAAAGCCAATCATCTAAGTGGTAGATGATTGGAATTAGTATATGAATTATCTAATAATAATAGTTATTTGGTAAGTTCATCATCAAAGTTCTATCTTCCTTAAATAAACTCCTAAATTATGATGAAGTCCTTAGAACCACAATCAATCAATAAAGGAGGATTTATCGGATGGTTCTTAAATTGTTCATGATAAAATGATAAGTTATTAACAAGGACGATAACTTATCAAATGTAGATCGTTGTATGTCATATGCGTTGGTTGTCCTCGTAATCAAGTAGTATGGAGATACTGGTATGGCATCCAGGTGAGATGTAGGAATATATCTGCACTGAACGTGATCAATGTAACACTCTACTGTCAAGAGTAGCTAGCTAAGGCCAATGGGTATAAGTGTCCATCTGACCTGAGATCACCACAGTGACTTGCAAGCAACTCATTGTGCTTTGGTGCCAGACTGTCTGTATTTTTAATATAGGTTCGAAAGATTTTTGGATACAGTCAAGTACTTGTGAAGTCGATGTGTGAGTCAAGATGGGATTGACCACTCCTGATTAACTTTAGGAAGAGAATGTCTCGCTGTGTTTCAATTTAGCAAAACCTAGACCTGGATAATCCTCGTGAGGAGTCACAAAATTTGCAAAATTTTGAGATACAATAAAGATGACTTATATGAGTATTGACAGCATACTCAAAGTCATCTTGAGCATTATTGATCAAAATGATGAATTATACGATAATCATGGGTGAGGGTTCTTAGAATATTACTTTGCATACATTTGACCTATCTGGACGTCGGAAACCATTGCTAGATGGTTACTTCGACTGGTACAAAAATTGGTTCCTATGCTACTGATTTAGGTTTGAACCTATAGGTTCACATACATAAGAGATTGTAACCTAATCATATAGTTAATCGATGATTGAGAATCGTTCTAAGGTTAAACGATTAATGTGATTGATGTTTGACCTAATGCAAGTGTTGCAGGAGGATCAATTAGCAATTGGATCGCTAATTGGCTCAATCTGATTGAGCAATTAGGCTGAGATCAAGTCTAATTGAATTTGATTCATTTAGAATTAGTTTGAATTTAATTAGATTAAGTCTAATAAGTTTATTGGATAAGCTAGTTGCAAGGGAGAACAAGTTCCTGTTCGACTAGGACTTGTATGTACCTAATTCCTAATTAAGTTGGGATTTAAATCAGAATTAAATATGATTTAATCTGATTTAATTAGACTTTTAGTTGGACTAGGATCATCATTAATTAGATTACAATTAATTTAGATTAGGTTCAAAGAGCTTGACCTAGTCTACATAAGAATCCTAGTTAGACTAGGATTCCATCTCTTATCTTGCGCCACCTAAGAAACTCCAAGCCTACGCCACATATTTAATTTCAAATAATTTTTATGTGACATCCACATCTAAGGAAAGTAATTTCACACCACTTATTCTAAAAATTTGGATCAGATTTGATTTGGTTCAATATGGAAAGTAATATGGTTTATTATGAAAAGTGGTTTAGATTCATTTTTTTTTTTTGAAAGAGTCCCTCTTCACAAGAACTCTTTCCTCTCATGCGCCAACTTCCTCCATTCTTATCCCTTCTTTTTTGTTGCCCTTTTGTGCTTGTTATCAGGCTCTCCATGAAAATTAAAAGGCAAGGGGCGTCCAAGAGTTGGACGCCCCATGGACTCCTTGTTAGACTAGGTCTTATGACCTAGTCTACCTTATATAAAGTTGCCGCCCCATATGATAAGAATAAGGAGTCAAAAATTGTTGGATTATTGATAGAAAAACTAAAGGAGAAAGAGGATGGCATGGGTGGTTTGAGGCACCAATATCCATGGAGAAGAGTCTTCTATCAAGAGATCAAAAGTTGATGTCTTGTAGAGAAAGAAAGGTAAGAGAGAAGATTATTTTCTCTTATTATTTTCCTTTCAGATTATTTTCTCTTTATTTTATATTTTTATATGATAAAAATATAAGAGAGAAAGAAGGATGGCAGGGTGGATTCATGCTCCAATGAATTGGGGCATGGTGATCTAATTTTAGACATGATCTGATCATATTCTGATGAGAGAAGAAGAAGAAAAGAAGGTCTTCTCTTAAGGTTTCTTTTAGAACCTTTGTTCTCCATAAATCGTGAGATTTTTCTATGAGAAAAATTAGATATCATAAGATCTGAAAATTTAAAAAATATCTAAAGAAGAAGGTCTTCTCATGTCCTAGCATAGAGATGTTCTCAGGACATCAATCGTTGATGTACTGAAAGAGAAGATCTGTCTTCTCTTAGGACCCTTTTCTTTTACATATTATTTCTGATTTTAGGGAGGTCAAAAGGTTTGACTTCTTTCTTATTCCTTCTCATATTCTTCATCTTTTAGAATATTCAAGAGATTCAAAGAATATTTTTAGATTAACCATCCGGAGGAATCTGCAAGAAGCTAGCACTTCAAGCGGATCTTCATTTGACGTACCTCTGATTTTATTGCAGCCTCTTGTGGATCACCTCTAAAGGCCAGATGCGTGTGCAGCTCCAAAGGCAATAAAAGAAATCAACTATGGAGTTCTCAAACCGCATAAAAGTAAGAGATCTGATCTCTTCTCTTATCTAGATGTGATCCAGGTTTTAGATCTAAAACTATTTTAGATCTAGGGTATTGATTTGATCAATACCAAAGTTTTTATTTTTTGATTTATAAATATAATATGACATATTATAGATCTTAATTATAGAGTTTAGTAATCTGATTATATACATTTATATATTAAATTATTTAATTTAAATATTCCTCTGCGTTCTATTTTAAAATTATTTTGAAATTCATGCATGAAACCTTGCACCTTTTCCAACAGTGGTATCAGAGCCAGGTTCTTTTATAACATGTTCATAATTATATTAAAATAAATTTGAAAAATAAAATAATGATCGCACGAACTATAGGTTGTCCTGCTGTAAGATTTACTTCTTACAGTGCAAAGGTTATCCTGGTACATTACGATCTAAAAAATTTAAAAGAGTTTAAATAAATCTTGTCATGAATGTTTTAGATTAGGTCTATTTTATTTCATAAAATTTTATGTAATATACATAGATTAAAATCAGTCAAGAATAGGATCTTGCGAAGGTTCTGTTTGCTTATCGGGCCAGCTCGACCAGCAATCCAGCTTGACTGAAAAGTTGGCTCAATTATTTTTCTGACTGATTTTAATTGTTAGTGTTTGTTAGTGACATAAGCTGACCCATTTTTGAAATGAATCGACCTATTTAGTGAAACAACACTAAATTGTATTAAATCTTTCAAAAATTGAAAATAGTTTTCAAAATGCCGAACCCCAACCCTTAGCCATGAACTTAATTAAAAGAATTAGGTGATTGTTTAGGATCTAGCTTTGTGATTTAAAGATCCTAAGACAATTTCATAAAACATGGGTTAAAGGGTAATGGGTTAGCTTTGATCAAGTCATTAACTGGGTTAGACCTAGGGTTAGATTAAATATGGACTAAGTTAAAAAATTGATCAAACCTAATTAAAAGTTAATTAGGATTAGGTCATTCTTATAGATCACTCCAATAGTTGTAGTTGATCAAAGTCCATATATCTAACAAATGGACACTGATCATGGCTCAGCAGTTGAGTCCGAGTCTTTAGGTAGACCAAATCAAAACTGATAAACCAGTTGGTGTCTAAGGTAAACCTGATCGATGGTTTTTAATTGGGAGCCTGCTTACCTGGTCATTTCTTATGGTGTCTAAGGCAAGCTTTGGCTGACCCTCCCACCGATCATACTTATCTGACCAATATAGTTAATCAGATCTTGATTAGGTTGCTCATTGATTCATACTAACCCATGTCACATAGGAAATCAGTGAATCTGATTTTATTCAGTGAGACTGATCTAGGTGCCCATGGACCAAATTTGATCCTAGTCCTTGTTAATGACTTGAGAAGTCAGGGGGAGGACTTGACTTGGTGAAGTCAATGGGAGCAAATTGGTCCATGTCCTTTCCATCCTTAAATCACTAATAATTTTAAATTCTCTAAAATTATTAGGTCCTTAAAATGATAAAGTTATGGAGATAACTGAGTCATAGCCTCCCATTAAGGTGTTTGATAATGAGTCCATTAACTCAATAATCATTGCAGACCCAAAGGCCTGATGCTTGTTGACTAATGGAATTATCACTCATCATATGATGACTTGAAAGTGTCTCTCTAATAATGGTTAGGTTAGCCAACCAAAGTTGAGCTTAATCATTTGTTGGTTAGATGCACCAAATATGGTCATGTTAATGGTTGACCTAACCAGATCCTTACAGTGGAGGCCAAAGCCTACTGATTAGATTTTTGGGGCAAAATTAAATTATTAGAAGTTGTTTGGAGAAATAATTGGTTAATGAACCTACCCATAGATGCAGATGGATGGGTTGACCAAAGCCGGGCTTGTCTGTAGTCTATGTAGATTTTAGTACCTACTAGAAAATTAAAGTAATTTTTTGAATTGGAGGTAGAGGCTACCAATTTGAATAAAATAATGAGAGAACCTTGAGACTAAAGTTTAAGTCTCTAGGCTTAAAATAATTCATATACATTAGGTCATTGTTCTCTTTTCTCAAAATAAGGCTAAACCTTAATTGCTCCAATCGCTGTTAGACAGTGATGACTTATGGGACCCAACTTTGTTAATTAGTATCGAAAGTTGAACTTGGTTCAGCAATACGAATGGATTCGTATTGGAGCTTCTTAGTCTAGTCAAAATAATTAATCCAAAATCGATCCAAATTAGGCATGTTGCTTCTACTATTGAAGCAGGGTCATAGGAAGAAGAATTGTCTTGCTTTCCTTGACCATAATAGGCTGAACAAGAGAAAGGAGCAAGAGTTGCTCATCAAGGATGTTATATAATAACACGTTAAAGTTTCTCTATGAAATTCTACTACCTAGGTATTAGATACCGATGGTCTTATGCAATTTATTGCTAGGACTACAAGTAAGTGGAATGTTTAAAAATAGTGAAAAATTTTTGAATGTTAGGGATAGAAGTCTTATTCCAATCCTAACTTTAAGAATTGTAGAGCTTATTTTTAAATATTATCATTTAGAGTAATTGTTACTATTGTCCATTATTTATGATGAATATAATCTTTGTTGGCCTTTTGGCCAAAGATGATCATCATTCATTAATAAAGGAAGATTATTGTGATATTATTATGAATAATGTTATAATAATATATGGACAAAAAGGAAATGATATTTAACATTTACACAGCCTATTAAGTGTAATGTACACACCCAAGTTAGATAATGTCATGAATGTCTATCTTTGGCTTAGTCACCTTGACAAGAACAGGATAAACAGATTAGTTTGAGAGAGAAACCTCACATTAATGATTGTGAATCATTGATAGCCTGTGAGTCTTGTCTTCTTGAAAAGATGACAAAGTCATCCTTTAACGGAAAAGGTGAAAGAGCTGATAAAGTTCTAAGTTTCATATATAGTGATGTATGTGGACCTGTAAACTTAAGTGCCAGAGAAAGATATTAATATTTCATTACAGATGACCTATCTGGGCATGGGTGCATCTGGCCTGAATCATTTGAAATGTTCAAATGATTCAGTAATGAAAGATTGAAACAAACTGGATAAGGTGTTAGAACTCTTCGATCAGATCAAGGAGGCGAATACTAATCCAGTGAGTTTGTGACATATCTAGGAGAGAATTGGATTCTCTCTCAGTGGATTCCTTTTCGGAATAAAGTGTATCTGAAAGGAGAAGTTGAACTTTGTTAGACATGATTCAATCCACAATAGGGTTCACTTCTCTGTCTATTTCAGAATTGTGCTCTTGTGTGATTACTTGTTTTACTCTAAAAATATACTGAATAAGTCTGTTGTGCAGATTTCATATGAGATATAGAGCGGGCATAGATCTAGACTCTCTCACCTTTAGGTTTGGAGTTGATCGGCCTATGTCAAAGGTTTGCATACAGATAAACTTGGTTCTTGGTTACTAATTCTATCATGCTGAAGAACATAAGATGCTCATCAGCAATAGGGCATTCCTTTTGGAAAGGAGTTCCTTAGAGAAAGAATTGATGCCTATCAAGTTGAACTTGAAAGTTTGACTGATAGAAAATGAACCGATATAATCTAGTAAACCTACAGAATCGGATTTGATTAGATCAAACTCTGAGCCCATTAAAGTAACACCTTTAAGGAGATCTGGTAGAGTACCACGTTAGCCGGACAGACACTTCAGTGTTTAGGTCTGGGACGGTGATCTTGTTGATCTCGATAAGATTAATAAGGATCCAATCACCTATAGGGATGCAATGCAGTGGTCCAACTCTGAGAAGTAGCTTGGAGCCATTAAATCCAAATTGAAGTCCATGAAAATCAATAGTATATAGACACTAGATGATTCACCTGAAGGGATAAAACCCATTAGGTGTGAATAGATTTTTTAAAAGGATCAAAGTAGCACAGATGGGAAGGTGGAGACCTATAAAGCTCATTTCGCTATTATCCCAGAGTTGGAACATACGTTTTGAACATATGTCTTTGTTATGAACAAAGCAGAACCCTACATTTATAAGTGGATAAAATATTCTGTAGTGTTATTTCTTGTGTTGTCTGTGGATGAAATTCTCTTAATCAGGAATGGCATTCCAGTATTGCAAAGAATAAAGGTTTGGGTGTCATCTAATTTCTCCATATTCAAGATCAGATATAGTATACTCACTAATGGTAGTGAGTAGATACCAGTCTGATCTAAGTAAGAACCACTAGAAGATTGTATGGACAATCTTTAAGTATTTGAAAAATACTAAAGTCTAGTAACTCAAATATGAAAATACTGACTTTAAATATATGGATGTTTTGATTTCAGTCAAATCAAGATGACAATAAAAAAGTATCGGATCATATCCTAATTGTAGGAGCAATTTGCTGAAAAGGTTCCAAGCGGGATACTTTAGTCTACTCAGTTAGTGATGTAGAGTATATCGTAGCATATGATGCTGCCATGTAAGCTGTGTAGTTGCTGAGCTTCATTAGCAGGTTGGGAGTGGCACCCTCCACTGATGGTCCAGTCCTATCGTAGCACTGGAGCCATAAATTTGACTAAAGAACTGAAGGACCAGCATACTCTGTATTGCTATCACTTTTGATTTTAGATCAGGATGACATCGATCTTTGGAAGATTGATGATAAAGGAGAACTTGATCAATCCATTTGCTGAGGCCTCGAAACTAAGAAGTTCTACGAACTCAAGTGGAAGATAGGATATTTGATATCGTTCTGATTGGCTTTAGTACAAGTGGGAGTTGTTGGAAAATGTGTTCTAAAGCCAATCATCAAAGTGGTAGATGATTGAAATTAGTATATGAATTATCTAATAATAATAGTTATTTGACAAGTTCATCATAAAAGTTCTATCTTCCTTAAATGAACTCTTAAATTATGATGAAGCCCTTAGAACCACAATCAATCGATAAAAGAGGATTTATCGGATGGTTCTTAAATTGTTCACGACCAAATGATAAGTTATTAACAAGGACGATAACTTATCAAGTGTAGGTCACTGTATGCCATATGCGTTGGTTGTCCTCGTAACCAAGTGATGTGGAGACACTGGTATGGCATCCAGATGAGATGTAGAAGTGCATCTGCACTGAACGTGACCAACGTAACACTCTACTGTCAAGAGTAGCTAGATAAGATCAATGGGTATAAGTGTCTCTCCGACCTGAGATCACCACGGTGACTTGCAAGCAACTCACTGTGCTTTGGTGTTGGATTGCCTGTATTTTTAATATAGATTCAAAAGATTTTTGAGTACAGTCAAGTACTTATGAAGTTAGTGTGTGAGTCAAGATGAGATTGATCACTCCTGATTAACTTCAGAAAGAGAATATCTCGCTGTGTTTCAATTTAGCAAAATCTAGGCCTGGGTAATCCTCGTGAGGAGTCACGGGATTTGTAAAATTTTGAGACACAATAGAGATGACTTATATGAGTGTTGACAGCATACTCGAAGTTATCTTGAGTATTATTGATCAAAAAGATGAATTATACGGTAACCATGGGTCAGAGTTCTTAGAATGTTGCTTTGCATATATTCGACCTATCTGGACATCGGAAACCATTGCTAGATGGTTACTTCGACTGGTACAAAAATTAATTTCTGTGCTACCGACTTAGGTTTGAACCTATAGGGTCACACACACAAGAGGTTGTAACCTAATCAGATAGTTAATCGATGATTGAGAATCATTCTAAGGTTAAACGATCAATGTGATTGATGTTTGACCTAAGGCAAGTGTTGCAGGAGGATCAATTAGCAATTGGATTGCTAATTGGCTCAATCTGATTAAGCAATTAGGCTGAGATCAAGTCTAATTGAATTTGATTCAATTAGAATTAGTTTGGATTTAATTAGATTAAATCTAATTAGTTTATTGGATAAGTCAGTTGCAAGGGAGAACAAGTCCCTATTCGACTAGGACTTGTATGCACCTAATTCCTAATTAAGTTAGAATTTAAATCAAAATTAAATATAATTTAATTTGATTTAATTAGATTCTTAGTTAGACTAGTATCATCATTAATTAGGTTATAATTAATTTGGATTGAGTTCAAAGAGCTTAACCTAGTCTACATAAGAATCCTAGTTAGACTAGGATTCCATCTCTTATCTTGCGCCACCTAAGAAACTTCAAGCCTACGCCACATATTTAATTTCAGATAATTTTTATGTGACATCCACATCTAAGGAAAGTAATCTCACACCATTTATTCTAGAGATTTAGATCAGATTTGATTTGGTTCAATATGGAAAGTAATATGGTTTATTATGGAAAGTGGTTTAGGTTCATTTTTTTTTTGAAAGAATCCCTCTTCACAAGAACTCTTCCTTCCTCTCATGCGCCAACTTCCTCCATGCTTATCCCTTCTTTTTTGTCGCCCTTTTGTGCTTGTTATTAGGCTCTCCATGAAAATTAAAAGGCAAGGGGCATCCAAGAGTTGGATGCCCCATGGACTCCTTGTTAGACTAGGTCTTATGACTTAGTCTACCTTATATAAAGTTGCCGCCCCATATGATAAGAATAAGGAGTCAAAAATTGCTGGATTATTGATAAAAAAACCAAAGGAGAAAGAGGATGGTATGGGTGGTTTGAGGTGCCAATATCCATGGAGGAGAGTCTTCTATCAAGAGATCAAAAGTTGATGTCTTGTAGAGAAAGAAAGGTAAGAGAGAAGATTGTTTTCACTTATTATTTTTCTTTTAGATTATTTTCTCTTTATTTTATATTTTTATATGATAAAAATCTAAGAGAGAAAGAGGGATGGCATGGTGGATTCATGCTCCAATGAGTTGGGGCATGGTGATCTAATTTTAGACATGATCTGATCATGTTCTGATAAGAGAAGAAAAAGAAAAGAAGGTCTTCTCTTAAGGTTTCTTTTAGAACCCTTCTTCTCCATAAATCATGAAATTTTTATATGAGAAAAATTAGATATTATAAGATCTAAAAATTTGAGAAATATCTAGAGAAGAAGGTCTTCTCATGTCCTAGCATAGAGTTGTTCTCAGGACATCAATCATTGATGTACTGAAAGAGAAGATCTATCTTCTCTTAGGACCCTTTTCTTTTACATATTATTTCTGATTTTAGGAAGGTCAAAAGGTTTGACTTCTTCTTTATTCCTCCTCATATTCTTCATCTCTTAGAATATCCAAGAGATCCGAAGAATATTTTTAGATTAACCATCCGGAGAGATCTGCAAGAAGCTAGCACTTCAAGCGGATCTTCGCTCGATGAACCTTCATTTTTGTTGCAGTCTCGTGTGGATCATCTGTAGAGATCGAACGCGTGTGCGGCTCTAAAGATAATAAAAAAAATTAACTGTAGAGTTCTCGGCCCGCATGAAGATAAGAGAGCTGATCTCTTTTCTTATCTAGATGTGATCTTAATTTTAGATCTAAAACTATTTTAGATCTAGGGTATTGATTTGATCAATACCAAAACTTTTATTTTTTGATTTATAAATGCAATATGACATGTTATAGGTCCTAATTGTAGGGTTTAGTAATCTGATTACATGTATTTGTATATTAAATTATTTAATTTATACATTCTGTTGCATTATATTTCAAAATTGTTTTGAAATTTATGCATGAAATTTTACACCTTTTTCAACAGATTTGGTCAGATCTGATGGCTGAAGAGTCTAATTGGATTGTGACTCTGGTGAAGAATCCTACTTAGACTAGGACTCTGTGGGAGAGTCCTACTGGGATTAAGACTCTACCATTTATGAAAAATTAATTAATAATTAGATTACTAATTGACTCAATTTGATTGAGTAAAGAGCTTTGCAACAAGTCTAATTGAATTAGATTCAGTTCGACTTAGATTGGGATTGATATGATCAAACCCGATTATAAAAAAAAAATTGATCCTGATTCGATCAGAGTTTGGACTCTGCTAATTCCTAATTGGATTAGAAATTTGATGAGATATTTAGATTTCTAATTGGATTAGATTTATTTCTATCAGTGATTTCAATCCAAATTTGATTTGGATTAGAATTGAATTAGAAATAAAGAGTCCAAGTCAGACTAGGACTCTATCCTTATCTTTTGCGCCACATCTGGATCCATACCAATTTCTCATGCCTAATTAGATTTGGATTGTGATTTTTGGCATCATGAGAGAGGATCCAATAAGAGTGGTCGGCTATAGTTGATGAGTCATAATATTATCTCTTGCCTAATTGAAATACGATCTGAATTAGAGATAAGATGCAGACTAAGAAAGGGATTTTTTGTATATAGTATATTATTGGAGTCATATTATTTTTTTCTTATTTTTCTTGAGGAATTCTTTGGCATGTGAGACTTCAAATTTTTTCTCCATGTCTTAATAATTTTTTTGGAATTTTTGGGGATGACAAAAAGGAGTTTTCGCATTGATTCATGGCATCCTTTCTTGAAAAGTCCTAATTCCTAGTCTATAAAAAGGGGACCCCTCTCTTGGACGTCCCATGATCAATTCTCTTGTAGATTTTTTTTTTCAGAGCCTCTTCTCCTCCTCCTCTTTTTTTCCTCCAGATCCTCTATCACTTTGGAGTATCCAAGGTGCTTATAGAAGAAGAAAGAGGTCAGCTGTCAAAGTTATTCATAAACCAGCATCTTCGAGCTCCGGATCTGTGCTAGTTTTTGCATGGATTTTCCTATAAAGGCCAGATAACTTCATGTGGCTGTGAGTGATCTGAGGAACATCCTCTCCAACCATTGAATCAGAGAAGATCAAGATCAAAATTTGTTTGGTAACGGTCTCTAACTTATTTTGATTCCTATAGTAGATCTAAGAGTTAGATCTAGAATTTCAGCATCGATGAGATCGATGTGATTTTTATTTTCAGATCTAAAGCATATATTTTTTATATCAAAGATTCTGATGTGGTAGTCTAAAATTAGATTTTATATATGTGATTAAGATTAAATTATTTAATCTATTATTTTTACTGTATAAATTTTTTTAATTGTATGTACTGTACTACCGTAAATTTCTTTCAGGGAGAACCTTTCGACTAAAGTTTAAGTCTTTAGGCTTAAAATAGTTCATATACTAATGATCAATTATTTTTTTCAAAAATGGTTAGAATATTATCGCTCTGTTCACTGTTAGACAGTGACAATATTATCGGACCTAATTTCGATAGCCAGTATCAGAAGTTAAGTATAGTTTTTCAGCTGAATCGATCAAGAAGTCTAAGACTAAAAGAGAAATTAGCAAATGGTTGCTGGTCAAGATAGTTATATGATAACTTCTTAAAATTTTTTTATTGATAATACTACTATCTGGTATAAGATACCGACAGTATAAGTCATATTTGCAAATAGTTATAAAAGACTTCAGAATAGTAGAAGATTTGAAAATGACAAGAGACTCCTGAATGTAAGATATGGAAGTCTGTTCCAGTCTTAACATTAGGAATCATCAAACTTATTTTCAACTTTGACGATGTCATTTAAGTGATTATCACTATTATCCAATCTTATTGATGGTATCAATAAGAATGCTTATTGTAATATTATTATCAATGATACTATAATAATGAGTGGATAATTAAAAATGACATAAACTTAGTGCCATAGCCTATTAGTGTAATGTACATATCTAACTAGCATCCTAGATTAGATAATATCACTAAAGCCTATCTTTGGCATAATTGACTTATTCATCTTTTATTAAAAAGAGTGAATGAGTTAGTGATATTTTGAGTTTGATACATATTGATGTATTTGTACTCATGAACATTAGTGCCAGAAGAGGGCTTACTACTTCATTAAAATCTCTGACGACCTATCTTGGCATGGGTGCATCTTGCTTATGAAGTACAAGTTTGAATCAGTTGAAATGCTCAAACGATTCTGTAATGAGATAGGAAAACAAACTGCAAAGAGTATTAAAACTTATTGGTCAGACCAATGAAGTGAATACCTTTACAGTAAGTTTTGACATGTCTTGAAGAGAATTGGATTCTCCTTAATGGACATCTCCTGGGACATCACTGTTTAAAAAGGATGTTTAAAAGGAGAAATTAAACTTTGTTAGATATGGTTTGATTTAATGTGGAGTTTGCTAGTCTGTTTGAGATTATGTTTTAGAGACTACTTGATATGTGCTTAAGAACATTCCAAGCAAATCGGTTACCAAATCTCCATATCAGATATGGACTTGGGTAATTCGATACTCCCTTATTTGGAGTGTTAGACTTATGTGAAATGTTCACAAACTGACTAGCTTGGATTTTGATTTGATAAATATTATATTAAGGATATTTCTTCTACCTTCTTAATGGATATGAGATTTTCATAAATCTGAAGGCATTCTTTTTGAAAAAAAATTCTTTGATGAAGAAATTGATACTATTAAGATCAAGCTTGGTGAACCTTGATAGGTAGAGGAACTGACTCTGACACAAACCAATAGAATCGGAGTTGATTAGATCAAATCCGAAGCTCGATGTAAAGGCATCTTTGAGTAGATATGGTAGAGTACCATATTAGCCGAACAGATACTTTGATTTTTAGATTTGGGATGGGGATTTGATCTCTCATATAGATGCAATACAGGGATCTAACTTTGAGAAGTGACTTGAAGCCATTAATTCTGAAATAAAGTCCATGAAGATTGACGATGTATGGACATTCGTTGATTCCCCTAAAGGGGTAAGATCCATAGGGTATGAGTGGATTTTAAATAGATAAGAGGTATAGATGGAAAGATAAAAAATTATTAATTATGTCCGATTGCCAAAGAATTTCATCAAAGTTATAGTATTGACTATGACAAGATATTTTTTTTATGGCAATCCTCAAGTCCATTCGGATTGAATCAAGCTTCTCAGAGTTGAAACATATGTTTTGAACATATGGCTTCGTTAAGAATGAAGCAGAATTTTGTATATACAAATGGGCTAATAGTTTTGTAATAGTATTCTTTGTATTGTTTGGGATGAAATTCTCTTAATTGAAAATAACATCCCTATATTACAGAGAATAAAAGTTTGATTGTCATATCTGTTCTCCATAAAGGTTTGGTAGGTTATGAGAACTATCCTTAAGTATTTATGAAATACTGAAGACCAATGGCTCGTTTATGAAGAATCTGACTTAAAATTTATGAAATATTAATTCTAGTTTCTAGTTGGATCAAAATGATAAAGTTATGTCAGGTTATATTTTTATCCTAAAAAGAGGAGCGACATGCTAGAAAGGTTCCATGCAGTATTCAATAGTCAGTTTTATTTGTGATACGGAGTTCTTTGCAGTATTTGATGTTGGTAAAAAAAATATTTGGTTATGAAAGTTCATTAGCGAGGTTGGAGTGACATCTTTCATTGATGGTCTAGTACTTCTATATTGACAGTAGTACTGGAACCATAGCTTAAGCTGAAGAACAGATATTTTATCTGAGAACCAAACACTTTCTGTATTGCTATCAACTTCTTCGATAAGATCGAAACTGAGATCGATTGAAAGGAGAACTTGACTAACCCATTGACTAGAGCAATTGGATCTAAAGAGTTCGATAATCTAAAATGGAAGATAGATATTTGATACCAATCTGATTGGCTTTAGTCTAAGTGGGATTTATTGAAAAATATATCCTAAAGTGAATCATCTAGGTTGTAGATGATTGCACTCCATACATGTATATAAATTATAAAATGATAAATATTATCTGGCAGATTCATCATAAGGAATACATCTTCCTAAATAGAACTCATATGTTATGATGAAGTCCTTAGAGCTACTTCTAAAATGATAAAGGAGGATTTGTTGTGTGGTTCTTAAATTCTGCTCACAACTAAATGATATAATTGTTACAAAGATGATAATTATATTGAATGTAGATCATTGTATGCCATATTAGTTGGCTGTCCTCTTAACTAAGGCGTGTGGTGACACAGATATGGTATATGGGTAATATGTAGGAGTATATTTCACTGAGCATGATCACTTTTGAAGCACTTTGCTGTCAAAGATTGCTCTGATAGGATATGGATATAAGTATCCCTCTGACCTGAGGCTGTCTCGGTGACTTGTAAAGAACTCACTGGATTTTGGTGTCGGACTATCTGAATTTCTAATTCAGTAATGGAAAGTTTTTGGGTACAACCAAGTACTTGTGAAGTCTGAGTGTGAGTCAAGATGGGATTGACAACTCTAAGTAAAATTGGAGATGATGCATCACTGCATTTCAATTCAGTAAAATTTTAGCCAAAGTAGTCCTAGTGAGAAGTCATAGGATTTTTGAGGTTGAGATACAATGTAGACCACTCTTCTTGGATTGATAGTTTAACCCTAAGTCATCCTTGAGTATCGAGTGTCAAAAGGATGAATTATACGGTAACTATATCCACGTGGGTTCTAGAGTATTGCTGGGCATACATTCGGTCTATCCGAACGTCGGATCCCATTGTTAGATGGTTATATCGATTAGTACAAAAATTATTCTTGTGTTATCGATTTAGATTCAAACTTATGGGGTCTCACACATAGACATATCTGTCTGATCAAATGACTGATTGACAATTATGAATCGTTGAAGGATTTAATTATCAATGTGATTGATGATCAATTTTATGCAAAGATTACAATAAGTTATTTACTAATGGTTGATAAATTAGAGAAATAAGTAATTAACAATATGGTTGTTAATTGGCTCAATTTGATTGAGCAATGAAGATTGGATCAGATCTAATTGAATTGGATTCAATTAGGTTGGCTTTGGATTGATTGGATGCATCCCTATTGGATAATAAAGCTTGTTCCAATTGATCTTAGAGATGAAAAGATTTAATTTATGATTTAAGTTTGTTGGATCAAACTCTATTGGATAATAGGCTTGATTGAATCAAGCCCTATTGATCAATAGCTTCTCTGAAATTCATTAAGAATCTATCCCTGAATTGATGGAGTTATTAATCTAACTAATTCTCTAATTGGATTGGAGCCTAATTGGTTTCATAGTTGGACTAGGACCTAATTAGTTAGTTTGTTCTAACTAATTTTTAAGTTAGTTAGAATTGGGTCTAAGGATTAGTTAGAGTTCGAACAAGATTTATGAGTCCTATTTGGAATAAGACTAAATCAATCAAACCCCATCTAGTTAATGATTCGTCACGCCCCACCTCTCTTCACATTGAGAAATCCCATGCCCATTATAAAGTGTCGTGCCCCTTCTCCTTTCCATGCATGAAAGAAGGCTTCCCTTCTTTTGTGTGTCGCCCAAAAGAAAGAAGAAAGAGGGGGGCGTCCAAGAGTTGGACGCCCCAAACTCCACATGCCAACCCCCTCCTCTCCTTCCCATCTTGGAATGATTTTGTGAGAGTTTGATTGCTGGTTCTTAGGTGTTAAAGAGAGGCTTCTCTGCTGGTTTTACAATAGAAAATTAGAGAAGAAAAGTTCTTCCCAATGAGAGAAAGAGAAAGAAAGAAAAAGGATCTTCTTTCTTGTGCGCAGTCATGGAGAAAAAAGAGTTCTTCATTCAGATTTTTTTTTATTTTTTTTAAATAAAAATCAGATTGGATCTAATTTTTAATATGAAGATTTGGAGAAGAAATATCAAAAAAATCTGGTTAGGTGTTTGGTGCTTCCTAGAGTTCTAGATCAAGGAGAAAAAGAGAGAAGAAGAGAGAAGAACAGTTCTACTCTTGGGTCTTTCTTTTAGATTCTTCTAGAGTTTAGGATTTCATATAATTTTATGTATAAGAAATCTGATTAGATCTGATTTTTATCATAAAAAATTAAAGAAAAAGAGTTCTTCTTTAAGGTGTGAAAGGAAGAGAGAAAAGTTCTCTCTTGTGCGTGGGAGAATTGAGAAGAAAAGATTCTTCTTTTGATCTCTATTGTAGAGATTTGATGCGTAGATTTAGAAAGAAAAGGAGAGAGCCTCCTTATTCTTCATCTTCTTCATGTTCTTCTTAGATCAGCCAAAATATGGTGTCTTTGTGAGCTACCACTGTCAGGGAGATCGATCAGCACAAGGACTTCGTGTGGATACCTGTAGAGGTCGGATACGTGTGTGGCTGTCGAGCATCATAAAGAACCAACTACTATGAATTTTAGATGTAGTGATCTACTATCCGCACTCAAGTATGAAGTTTTAAACTAAATTTATATTTAGATATGATCTAATTACATATAGATATGATCTACACTTGTTGAATTTTAGATTTCAGATTTACATATATGCATATTAGTTCATGTCATGGATCCTATATGATAGTTTTAGATTTGATTTATGCATATATTGTAGATTAAATTATTTAATCTATGTATGTTCCACTGTAAAATTTTAAAAATACATGCATAAAACCACCACGCTTTCCTTCACTGTCCTATAGCCTCTCGAATCCAGTTTGCTCAGTAAGATAAGATTTCGTCCGAAATCAGGTATGTATCGAACCTCCTCAAATCTTCTCACTGCACCATCATATGTCCTCCAGCTGACCATCTTGATGCCTCTGATCATACAGCTCAATCCATCCGGTAGATAAATAATGCCCTCACTGTTCTCTAGGGAGTCAAACTGCTCCTCTATGCAACATATACGATAGGTGCATGCAGAATCTAAAATCCACTACTGAAAAGAAGTAGATACCTCATCAGATATCTCTAGAACATCATCCTCTGACTCATTACTAGCCGTCGCTGCAGTAGCCCTCATTCGATCCCCAGGTTGAGGGCAATCTCTGGCTAGATGTCCCAACTCGTCACACCAATAATATCTGGTCTTGCTCAAGTCTCTCATCCTAGACTTGGACTGTCCTCACCGCAATCTTCTGTCGTTCTATCTGTCGCCTCCTACTCCTTCAGAAACTACCAAAGCTGAGCTGCTGCCACTTGAGCTCGAAGCTGGGTTCTCCCTCTTGAGAATCTCGTTCTGGAGAATTACCATGGTGACCTTATCCATCTTAATGGTGCTCTTCTCCACTAGGAGAGCAGTCATCAAGGACTCATACGAAGGGAGAAGCGATGCTAGCAAGACCAGCGCCCTGATCTTCTCCTAAATTTTTTCACCAACGCTGAGGAGATCGGTCAGGATCTGCTGGAAGTAGCTGAGATGCTCCTGCACACTCTGTCCCTTACTCATCCGCAGCTAGTAGACTGCCTCTAGAGGAAGAGGGTGTTGGTGAGAGACTTCATCATATACAACTCCTCGAGCTTCGACCACAGCATCGTCGGAGAAGTCTCACCAAACACATGGATCACCACCTCATTCATTAGGTACAAGCAGATCGTACTCACTATCTACATCTGGAGTTGCATTCAATTTTGTACCTTCATGATAGTCGACTTTTTCTCGCACAAGAGAGCATCTATCAACCCTTGCTGGATGAGCACGTCCTTCACCCTTGCCTGCCATAAGGACAAATTGCTCTTCTCATCGAACCGATTAATCTCTACCTTGATTGTGCTTGTCTTCTCCATCTTCTATCTCGATCATCACCGCCACAACCTATGCTCTGGTACCACTTTGCTCTGATACCAATTATTATGCAGGATCCAGTACCACATGGTGCAGTAGAAAGAAAGAAGAAACAAAACAAAATATATAATACAAATACGTGGATTGGCCTCAGCCTATCTCCATGGGACGTGCAAGTTTCACTATAAGAGAATAAAACAAAACCAATATAAGAGGAACTCACCACTCAATCTTTATACAAGAATCTCTTAATAAGAAGCCCCAAAACCCTGACAAAAGCTCTCTAAAATCTCTTTTGAAGTCTTTCTGCACCTTCAGGATATCACCAGCTCTCCAACGCAACAAACGACTTGTCAATCAGAACTATATAGGCTCCAGAATCTTCAAAACACTGTTTCAGTAGGAATACAGAGTTCCAATCAATTCTAAAACCAATCGTGGCCGTCCGATCACGCAAAACAGCCTCTGATCATGCTTGATCATGTTCGGATTGAGTTCCAACCGTTCAATTGCGACCGGCTGTGATATAGACCGTCGGATCGTACAAAAAACTCTCCTAGACCGTGCGTGGACCGTGTGATCGATCCACATGGCATCCATAGATCACCCAGCACCCCGCGGTCCATGGTGGACCACACAGAAGCGCTGGGCCTAGGTGCCCGCACATGCTTAGCTGGACCGCACGCACGCCCGCATTGGGCCGGCCTGCACGCTCGCCTGTGCTGGGCTTGCCCGTGCGCTGGGCTGTCCGTGCCTGCACGCATCTCCACCGGGCCCGACCGCACCGCCACCGGCCACCGTCGGCCTACCGCCACCTCGTGCACCGTGCCACCTTCTCCGATCTTCTTTCGCATGTATTTTCACTGTTTGGACTCCATTTGGGCTGTTCTTAGGCTCGTTGGACTCCGTTCGTCATCTTGGACGTCGCTGTGGGCTCAATATGGACAAATATCGAGGCATCAAATCTCAACATGGCCAAAAGCGAGCTCGAGGCCATAGGATGTCGGAGCGTCGGGAGGGAGAACCATCGGGGAGGAGGCACTGAGGAGGGGGGCGACCCGCCGAGAAGGAGATGCCAGTGAGGGGGGAAAAACCATGTGGGCTTAGGGCCGTGGGATGTTGGAGCGCAGGGAGGGGTAACCGTCAGGAAGGAGGCACTAGGGAGGAGGGAGCCGTCGAGAAGGAGGAGGCACCGGTAAGGGTGGAATCATAGGAAAGGGAGGGGATGAGATGTGGGAGAGATTTTTTTTTCTCCCACGGGTCGGGAGGAGGGTATATTTTAGGGATATTAGCGATGGTATAGGTAGTCATCTTGTCGATAAAGGTATTAGTGACAGCAACTTCCATCACTAAAAATAAGTCGCTGTTGCTAATAATTTTATCAAAAAAAATATTTTTTATAATTTTTTAAATAATTTTTTTCAAAATTATTAGCAACGGTGAAGTTTACTATCTCTAATACTG
Organism: Elaeis guineensis; assembly: GCF_000442705.2. NCBI lineage: Eukaryota > Viridiplantae > Streptophyta > Magnoliopsida > Arecales > Arecaceae > Elaeis > Elaeis guineensis. Next base: position 102,382,971 of record NC_025997.2, on the reverse strand, counting down.
TCGGTAAAAGTATTAATGACGGCAACATTCTATCGCTAAAAATTAACCACCGTCGCTAATAATTTATTAAAAAAAATATTTTTTCATAATTTTTAAATAATTTTTTAAAAAATTATTAACGACGGCAATATTTTTCGTCGCAAATAGCCGTTGGTAATTAATTAATTTAATTATAATTATAATCAATTTTTTAAAAATTTTAAATTTATTAGCGGCGGCTTTTGCTAATTTTTTGAATTGTTTTTTTGATGGTTGAAGATTATTATAAGCGGCGACTTGATTTTTTGTCGCTAATACCATCGTTAATACTTTAAATTCTTGTAGTATAATGACTTGCTTTGTTGTTACCTTCTTTAAATCTTTGGATTCTTTGATAGATACAACAATTTAACCAAATCTTAGATCCAAAGATTATAAAATTATTTCGATAATTCAAGCACCGGTTAGTGTTCTTCCATGCCAAGTTGGTTGTCAAAATCTCTCAACAGCCCCAGCCTCCTGTCTTCTTCGTGACGTTTTACTCTTGTAGTCCAAATTGACGGCCCAAAGAGGAAATGAGAGACATGGCACCAAGCATAGAGCAGCAAAAGTAAAGATGTGAGGAGAGAGAGAAAGAGGAAGAGGGAGAGGAGCTTGGGGCGATGTGGGGGTGGGAGGGGGGGAGGGGGAGGGGCGCGCGCGTGCGGAGCTGCATGTTTTTTGCTTCTATTGTTTGGGGAACAAACATTTTTTGCTTCTACCATGAGTGATGGATCAACCTCTCTTGATATAATTGTCAAATATTTCATCAGCCTGGAGTCTATATAATACGAACCTTAGAGGTCGGTTAGCAATAGAGGACTGTTGCAGATGGGTCAAATAAGCTCCTATCTTGAGCAAATCCGGTTGATCATTATAGGTCCATAGGTTTAAATCATACCGCTAATTTTCCTAAACATAAACCTAACTTCTGTTTAATGCTTTGCTGCTTCCATGATTTTGGTGTTATTGTTGCTGTTGTTATTGTTTGTGATGATGATGTTGGTTCTTCTTCGGTTTGTAGTTCAAGTTTTTGTTTTGACATCTACTGTTGGTTTCGTATTGGCTTTTCTCTCTCTCTCTCTCTCTGTCTCTGTGTGCGCGCGTGTTTGGAAGCAGACTAGCTTCTTAGTTGTTTCTCCTCCTATTATCGGTCCATGAAAGGAAGGACAAAAAAATATTTACCTTGTTGTTATTATTAGTTTTCTTGTTTAGTGGGCTTATATTCCATTTGAAAGCACTCTAAGAACAAAGTTGTAGCTTGGCTTGTGATATAGCCAGTAAGAAAAGAAATTCTTGGATCATTGTGGAGAAATGTTTGGAATGTGTTATCATTCAAAAAAAAATAATACTGTTATTTTGGTTATCCATTGTGGCTAATAGCAAACAAGAAACTGCGTGTCCAATTTTTCATTGTCCATACTTAACTCATAATAAACAATACAAGTCAATGCAAATATCTAATATCTGTTAATGTCGTCGTTTCTAATACTTTGCATTGGCTAGGTGAGGAGAATTCACCACCTTGCCCTGCCTTGCCGGCACCTTGGAAAAGTGCTCCACCCGACCTCCTTATGATACTCCATTGCCCTGCCGTTCCTCATTGGTCCCTACTCTGAAAAATCCTCTTTTTCAGGATAGATTAGTCCTTCCCATGATCTATGGTTTACCAAAACTCTCAAAAACCTAATACATGCACAATTCCCTACATTTTGGCTCACCTCTAATGAGTGAACTTGCAACCAGCAATACGTGACATCAGTGTTGTAAGCTGGAGCTGAATGATAAGAAATAAATGCCCCCAGTAGTTTCTTGATTACATGTAATCTGGTTGCTATTATTTAAGATCAAGAAAAAATGGTGATAAAATAGCAAAAAGAGCAAGAGCACCCTACGTTTGATATAAGGATCTAAAACAGCAGCCAATGAGTTTATTAGCTTAGAGAGGGTAGTTTTGGCCTGCTCATAGGTTTTTGACAAAATGGCTTGATTTGTCCGGGTGAACCTATTGGCTGCTCATACCTAAATTCACAAGTTTCAAAAATTAAGATGCACTAAAGAGGGACTCTACATGATCAAGCATAAGCAGTAGGATATCTCACTAATTTCATAGGTAGTTTCTCCAAAAAAATCTCTTGAAAAAAATCTAAAATTATACAAAATAATATACTCCTAATAGAAACATTAGAATTTCATTCAAAATCTCTAACAGAGACAAAAGCAGCCCTAACCTATTAACAGCTGAAACAAGTTCACATGAAATAATTTCTCTAAATTTCTTTGAGGTCAGTATCATTTGCTACCCAAATTAAATCTTAGCCTTGATTGCTTCCTACTCTGTAATGGACAAAATAGCTCAGACCCCTTTAAAATCTCAGTCCATGTTCCCTTCAGAGTCACACAGACCAATGAAACAATCAACTCTATTGTCTCTCATAAACATCCCCACTCAAAACAAACTACAAGCAACAACTCCACATACACCACTCTATGTCAACAACAGAATATCAAAGAATCACAGTATAGAAAATTTACAACATGAACAGCCATCATCAAATCACTTTCTCAGAATATCAGTGTCATCTCCAACAAAAATTTAACTTCAACATCAAAATTCAAAAATCAAAAATTACTGACTTTCCCCTTAACTCACATATGACTATCATACCATCAACATTAACAACACAGACAACTAATCAGACAAAATAAATTAAAGACTAGAATTTAAGCAAATATAAAATATAAAAAACAACAACCACCACCACCATCTACAAATCTCCATTGCTTTAAGAATCTGATTCAATTTCCAATTAAATTTATCATACAAACACAACAGAAGTCATATATGATTGTGGAACGTGGGCCAAGCCATCATCAGTTTTATCCACGTTAAGCTCATGTATTACTAACTAGACAACAGATGGAACACGAAATTAAAAAGAGGCCGGAAATCTTAGGATCCAAAGGCTCTACTTTATCAATATAAGCAACCAATCTCCATCGCTTGGAGAATTCAGTTAAATTTCCAATTAAATTGTCATTTGAACATCAGACACCCTCCAAAAATCAAATCAGTCAATCGAAAAAAGGTGTCTTTCACCAAGAACAGAGAAGAAAACAGGCAGAAGAAGAAGACAGCTTAGCTCATAAACCCCCACCAAACGCTTGTCGAAACGCCTCATCCAGCCCCCGCCAGGACTGCTCCATCAACTCCGGACTCAGCCTCACCATCAGCACGCAGAACTCCATCTCGCTCAAAGCTCCATCACCATCGAGGTCTCCTTCCCTCAGCATCCCCATCAGTTCGTCATCCCGGAGCCCCTGCAAGCCGAGCACCGCCGCGTTGCGTTTCAAACTCTCGAAAGTGATCAGCTTTCTTCTTGGATCCATCAGGAGGCGGAAGCCATTGCAGAGCTCCTCCATGAGGCCGGCCTCCCCGAGCTTCTCCGCCATGAGAGGGAGGAAGTCCTCGAACTCCACCGAACTCTGAGCCATTAATAGAATGGGAGAGGAACTGGAAACGCGGAGAGGGGACGTGACGGATTAAATAAGGTGAGGAAGAGAGGATTCGAGGAAGGAGAGGACGCCATAGGGTGACAGTCGGAATTGGTTAGGATATGGCTGGAAACGCGGGAAAGGGGGAGATTGGGGTCACTTTCGGAGAAGGCGCGGAGACCGCGAGCAGGTCTTCATTTGGGAAGAGTGATGCTGGCGTCTTGAATGCTTTCAACTGTAACGGAATACGGGGCTACGGTGGCTTCCCGGTGTTGAACGGATAAACTTTGGGGGAATAAATATTCGTTTGTATAGCCGAAACGGACCTTAGAATCGCCGTAGCGGTGCACGTATGTTGAAGCATTTCAGGATTTAAATCCCCACATCTCTAATTAGTTTTAAATATGACAATCTTCTAACCAAAAAATATTATTTATATTTTTTAATTTTATATAAATTTTTAAGATCTATCCAGTATATAATCTTTGTCGAACTAAATATATATCCACATGAGTCATTACACACTCTCCTCCATTTTAGTCTTGATATCCTTATAAGGATAAGTGCCCAAATTCATTCAAATCTAATAACAAGCACTATGATCGGCTTATACTATAGTATTTGTTAGTATCTTTAGTTTGTGGATCAGATCTATTTTAACATCATTATAATAATTCAGGATCTTATCCAAAAAATAAATCGAAGATATTATTTGAATTTTTTTTTTAGCTTAAGCATTTAAGATGTGTCTTAATTATATTTATGATATTTATGATTGAATTTGAATAGATTTGGATATCAGAACTTAAACGGAGAAAGTATACGAGGATCCGACAAGCATGTACTTAATTCCATATTGACTATATATTAGATGAATCTTAGATATCTATATAAAATTAAAGAATGCCAATGACGTAGCCTCGGGTTATATTTTGAAGAAAAAAAAGGAAGAAGATGCATAAAATTTTTATTGACCTATCAAACAATTGATTAGGTTCTGAAATTTACAGTGACGATAATGTGGCTAGCCTCGTAAAGCTCGAAAAAAAATTTTCGAAATGGAATCATAATAATGATTGTGATATCGGATGAAAAAGTTATGATTGTTCTAATTCGACAGTGTCGAATCAATATAATTTAATATAGTCAATTAAATTTTTGATCTTTTTAAATTGTATGCATCTAGATATCGATCAATCAAAATATTTACGTCAATAAATAATATTTTTAAATTAACTTTTGCCTATGAGATCCTGAGTTATTACGCTGTCACCGTGAACTTACGTATATATCGTTATAATACTTTTTCAACATTTTGATTTTCCCATGGACCTCGGTCGTACCGTCTCTCTTAACGATGACCTGGTGTTCATCCCGGCTGCTAAATTGTTGCAACGACCAACAATATACACTGATCACTTTATAGTCCGCGCAAGCCATCTCTCATACGCACTTGCTGACGACATCGTTATTTGATAAAGGATAGAGCAGCGTACCAAATCTTTAGACCGGGCTTCTTGTAAGAAATTTCACTGAAAGAACAAAAAGAGTAGATATCAAAGCGAAGAGAACGTCCCGGCTCGCGCTAGACCACAGTTGACTCAAATGTAATGAGGAGGATGGTCGCTATCCAGATTACCTACAAAGCCCGTTGTACAAATTGTTCCCAACAACTCCTGCGGCGTTCCTTCGTTACCACTACCTGTCGGCTTTCTGACTCTACAGTGAACCTAGAAAGTGGGACCCGCACGTATAGGAGATAGCTTTGATGAAGTGGCTGGGGAAGAGTGCAGAAGGAAACGTAAATGCAATCTTTGGTAAGTAGGCGAGCCAGCACCATTGACAAATGACGATAGACAATTGACTCTTCTACGAGTGCAGCTGTTTTCAAAGTCGCTGGAGGCTAATATTTACCTGTGCTTCTTTTTTATTTTTTGGGGTAGTATTTGAACGTGCTTTCAGAGGTGGGAAGCTCCGGCAAAAATGAAAAAATTAAGCACACTAAGACGGCAACAATTGAAGAAAAGATAGAAGTTGCCAAGCCTAAAAAGCATTAAACTATATAGAGAATAGGTGGAAAATAGAAAAGCTACAAGGAATCCTATGAAAAACATTAGAAAGATCATAGAAATTTGGGTTAGAATTAGGGCTGGCAAAAAATGACCCGACCCACGAGCTCGATCCGTGTTTGACCTACGATAAATAGATTTGACTTCAAGCTAAATGGATTTTGATCATAAACTAATTGATCCATTTAACTTATTTAATATTTGAATCAAATTTGAATTTTAGATATGTAAACTATTTAATCTATTTAACTCATTTAATATTTCAATTGGATTGAGTCAGGTAATTTATTTAACCCATTCAATATTTGTTTAACCTGTTTAAAATCTACTTAATCTATTTTTGACCCATTTAACTTGATCTATTAACTCGTTTAATACGTTTAACTTAATTTAGCCTATTTAATAAATAAGTTAAGCAAGTCGGCTAGAGTTATCTATTTAATAAATAGATCGGATTCATATCTGAATTTTTGACCTATTTAATAAATAGGTTGGTTTTCGGTTGATGATTTTCTGACCTGATCCATATTGATCTGATCCATATTCGATCCGATCCGACCCAATTGCCAATCCTAATTGGAATGATTTTCTTTTCTTTTAAATTGAAATAATTGATGAAAGTTCCTGCTGATCTGTGTTTTCCGCCTATTTGTTTTCAATTTTGAAGGAACTGATTTCAATACATTTTTCTTGAGATGCTACTCGTTAGATTTTTTTTAAAAAAAATTCTTTTAATTATTGATGTAAAATTTGAAAAAATTTTGAAAATTAGATATGGCACAAAAGGTTGTGTGATCCAAAGGAGTTGACCCCCCATAAAAAGCATGCACCAATTACAAAATTGACTTTTAAGTAAATCATCATCAATCCATTAGTATGCATCATATATGTCATAGATTACATGCATTAAATCCCTCTATATGAGAGAGAGAGAGAGAGATTATATGTGTGACAAAGTCCAGTTGAAAGATGTGTTTTTCAGCAATTAGAGACCGGTAATCCATGATTATAAATAAATTGCATTTTATGAGAAATAGCCTATCTAATTCTAATCTCCAAGATGTTGACTTGGAGTTTTCTAATTTGTTGGAGTTTAAAGTTAACTTTTTGAGAGAAGTTAATGTAGTTTGTCTAATTAAATGTCAAGGAAGTCATGACAAATTCAAGCTTGGACTAGAGTTATTGGGCCTTGGAAGGATGGTGAAGTTTATGCAGGGCTTCAAATATGAAAGTGGATCGAAAAGACATAGTAAGGATAAAGAAATCCAAAAGTTTGACTTTCATTCTATTTGAAAATTTGAAATTTTTGGCTTTTCTCAATTCTAATATAGAGAACTACTTTAGTTAGAAATCATTCGAGAGCCCATAGAATTTTTTGGTAAATTTAGATCAGAGTGCAAAGCGGAAATGTGGTGGTTTGAGTTATTTTGAAACTAGTTAAGAATATTAATTATCATCCAATAAGTGTTATGATGAGAGACTCGATTTGATTTTCAATAAAGAAACTTTCATTGATGGATGAAAGATGAAAATTATTAATTCTTAGGCTAATCTAAACATTATAGTACCATCTTCAGTAACAGTTCTTTTCTTGTGGGAAATGATAAGAAGAATTTTGAATATCTTAAGTTTAGGTTTATGGATTAATAACCTTTGGTTGAGTTTGAATATGGAATATCTTGGCATAGATATCCTTTTCTTACCTTTGACATTATTACTTCTTTTGTTTGAAGGGACTTGAGGTTTTTCTAGGATAAGAGTTTAATTGTTATATCATGTAGGAAGATTAAAAGGATAAAGAAGGTAGTAGACCATGGTGAGCATCTAATGCTCAAGCCTTCTTCTATTTTTTTTTGTTAAGAATAGATTGTGTCAATTATATTTTTCCTTATTAGTTAATCAAGTGCAATTAATTTCATTGGCAAAGAACAATTGTATTTCAAACTAAGATTGGAATGATAGCTTTCTTTTGAAAGAGAATCAAGAGAACCTGATATATATTATGGATGGAAAAGATCAAGTTTAGGGATGCCACATAATTCCTTATATCAAAATATTGTGAGGCAAGCACTTTGAGATGGAGAGGATATATATGCTTATGGATGACATGTGGATTGACTACTACTTTCAAAGTTTGGAACTACAAGAATATTAATTTTGAGGATCAAATTATTTTAAAGGGGATGTAATAACCCAAACCTAAGCCCATGGGTAAGCCTAAGGAGGCCCAACTTATGGGGTTCTTGTGCTTTGGGAAGGAGACTCTGATCGGGAGTCCTTTTCTCTCCTGATTTTGATAAGACCGGAGCAATTTCCTAACAAATTTGGATTAGAGAAACCGTAGAAACCTAGTCTATAAGAAGGTGATAAGTCGTATATTTGTACACTTATTTTAAGTATTTTTAGGTAATTAATGGTGCTAACATCTTCTAGAAAACCTAATTTTATAAATAAATAAATTTTTTTATAAAAATAAATAATTTAAAAAAATATATAAAATTAAAGCATATTTATGAAAAATAGATGTCAAGCTAATTGAGCAATTTAAGCACCAAATTAATTAAAAAATTAATAAAAAATTTAATTTATATTTTTTTCTATTTTTAGACATATAAAATCCAAAAAAAATTAAGCAAAAATATCTAAAAAATTATTTTAAAAAGTCTTCGGTGTATGATGGACCAACTAGCCGATCCATAAAACCTTGGTCGCAGTCCACAGCACAGTTTTGCGGTCCACATCGTGGTTCATAGGGTAGGCGATTGAGTTTTGCGCTGACAGACAGCTGAGATCGCGCTAAACATGTGATTGAATGACTGAGAAAGAGCTTTACCATATGCTTCGATGGTGGCCCACATCCTTTGCACAATCTAATGGCTCCAAGCAATTCTGAGGCGAGATTAGATGGCTCTAGTTGGTTGCTAGTGGGAGAACTAAACAGAGAAAGATTTTTTTAGCACCATCCAATAGTTGAAATCAAATCCATCGTCGGTCCAATGGTCCATGTTTGATCTGACTGAGAACTAAAGCTGATTTGTACTGATCGATGGTCCAGAATCGATCCGATGAATGATTGGATGGCTGACAGCGATCTTGACTGTAATAAGGCCTGATGAAGAGGATTTTTGATGAGATCTCATGCGTTCAAAGTAGATCTGATGGTCAAAAAATACGGACATGGGTTGGACATATTTTTGAGGAATTTTAAGACTCTGTTTTCTACAAAAAAAAAAGATAAAAAATTCACCTATAAATAAAAAGATTCAAAAATAAGAGAAAAGCAAAAAAATAATAGAGAAAATAAGAAAAAAAAAAAAAAATAAAAAAATTATAGGGATCCAAAGAGAAGAAGAAGAGAAGTCTAGTTCGCTCCACAGAGTATGAAGGAAGAAGGAGAGGTGTCAACCATCTTTTCGATGAGGCTGCACTGATCAACTTCAGATCTTTGTTATAATTTTATTCTATTTATTTTATTATTTTTTTGAATTTTTTATAATTAAATTTTATTTTTAATTAATATAAAATTTATTTTTATATATTTTTAAATTTTTATTCTTTATTTTTATTGCAAGTAGAAGCTAAGATCTAGGTAATAGATCTTAGTACCAAGTTTATTTTTTATATTTTTATTTTTTTCTAATTTAAAATATTTTTTTAATTTTTTAAAAAAAATCAAAGTTTTTTAATCAAAAGCACTATCTTCTCTGTAGATTCAATCCAACTCAATATTTTTTACATATTTTTAATATTTTTAAAAGTCAAAATTAATTTGCTAATCATGGTGTCCAAACGATAACATCGCGAGCTATCAATTTTTGGAGCCATTGTTGGGGAAGGCACGAATTTTAACATTTGTTCTCTTTTATTTTCTTATGAATATAGCTTACTAATTTTTTTGATTTTTTATCTTTTTTTGTAAAAAAAGAAAAGAGAAGAAAAGAAAGGTGAAATGCTTCAAGTTCGTGAGATCAATCCTAATCCTAAACAGCTTTCTTTTCTTTAGTATTAATTACTTTTTTTTAAAATTAATATAAAATTTACCTACTTAAATCTAATAAAAATCACATGATAAAAGTAGAAACTTAATTGTTTAGAAGTTTTCATCATTTTATATTTACTTTTGGTGATCGCTAGAGAAAAGGTATACTTTTAAGCTTGATTAGTTTCATGCATTTAGTTCAGTTATATAGAATCCCTTGTTTGAACTTGATTGTGCATCTTTATTCTAAATCGACTTAAAGGCAACACCCAATAACAAGATAAGGTAGAGATTTCATCACTCTTTCTTAATTCAAAAATAACCAACCAGCATCCTGTATTAACCCAAACCTAATTAAAATTCAGTAGACGTTGGCTCCTAGGATCAATTAAGTTCAGTTTGAGTGTTGTGGTGAAGTCAACTACAAAGTAAGTTGGGACTCACTCCTGAAACTGGTGTCTAAGACAAGAGGCTATAAAGGCTAAGCCTAAGTGGACTCGTGGTTATCTAATTAGTTCCGTTAGTTTATCTGGTCAATTCAATTGGTGTCTAAGGCAAGCAACGGAGGGACTCCCATGACCCCACCTCTTACCTGGCTAGTTGAAGGAAGTCAAAATAGACCCAACTCACATCTAGACTAAGCCACTCTACATCAAATTGTTAGGTCTAAGAAATCTATAGGTATCCTAGGTTTAATTCCTTACTAACTTGATTGCAATTAACACTGAACCAGAATTAATTATTCTCATCTATCGTTTCTAGGTCTAGGGCTTTCTTAAGGTTCTCACCTTTAGAACTGTTGGGTATAAAATACCCTCAGTCGAAGTTCTCAGCGGGATTGACCCTTGCAGGCTCCGTCCCTGACTTCAACTACAGGAAGACTCTGTTCGGACTCCTACAGGAGCCGGGCTCCGTCACCAACTTCAACTGCAGGAAGACTCCACCCGGACTCCTACGGGAGCTGGGCTCCGTCACCAACTTCAACTGCAGAAAGACTCCGCCCGGACTCCTACGGGAGCGGGCTCCGTCACCAACTTCAACTGCTGGTAAGCTCCGTCCGGACTCCTACAGGAGCCGGACTTCGCACCTGACTTTAATTGCAGGAAGAATCCACCCGAACTCCTACGGGAGCCGGGCTCCGTCACCAACTTCAACTGCAGGAAGACTCCGCCGGGACTCCTACGGGAGCCGGGCTCCGTCACCAACTTCAACTGCAGGAAGACTTCGCCCGGACTCCTACAGGAGCCGGGCTCCGTCACCGACTTCAACTGCAGGAAGACTCCGCCCGGACTCCTACGGGAGCCGGGCTCCGTCACCAACTTCAACTACAGGTAAGCTCTGTCCGGACTCCTACGGGAGCCGGACTTCGCACCCGACTTCAACTGCAGGAAGACTCCGCCCGAACTCCTACGGGAGCCGGGCTCCGTCACCAACTTCAACTGCAGGAAGACTCCGCCCGGACTCCTATGGGAGCCGGGCTCCGTCACCAACTTCAACTGCTGGTAAGCTCCGTCCGGACTCCTACGGGAGCCGGACTTCGCAGCCGACTTCAACTACAGGAAGACTCCGCCCGGACTCCTACGGGAGTCGGGCTCCGTCACCAACTTCAACTGCAGGAAGACTCCGCCCGGACTCCTACGGGAGCCGGGCTCCGTCACCAACTTCAACTGTAGGAAGACTCCGCCCGAACTCCTACGGGAGCCGGGCTCCGTCACCAACATCAACTGCTGGTAAGCCCCGTCCGGACTCCTACGGGAGCCGGACTTCGCACCCGACTTCAACTGCAGGAAGACTCCGCCCGGACTCCTACGGGAGCCGGGCTCCGTCACCAACTTCAACTGCAGGAAGACTCCGCCCGGACTCCTACGGGAGCCGGGCTCCGTTACCAACCTCAACTGTAGGAAGACTCCGCCCGGACTCCAACGGGAGCCGGGCTACGTCACCAACTTCAACTGTAGGAAGACTCCGCCCGGACTCCTATGGGAGCCGGACTCCGTCACCAACTTCAACTGCAGGAAGACTCCGCCCGGACTCCTACGGGAGCAGGGATCTGTCACCAACTTCAACAGCTGGTAAGCTCCGTTCGGACTCCTACGGGAGCCAGACTTCGCACCCAACTTCAACTGCAGGAAGACACCGCCCGGACTCCGATGGGAGCCGGACCCCATCACCAACTTCAACTACAGGAAGACTCCGCCCAGACTCCTACGAGAGCCGGGTTCCGTCACCAACTTCAACTGCAGGAAGACTTCGCCCGGACTCCTACGGGTGCCGGGCTCCATCACCAACTTCAACTGCTGGTAAGCTCCGTTCGGACTCCTACGGGAGCCGGACTTTGCACCCGACTTCAACTGCAGGAAGACTCCGCCCGGACTCCTACGGAAGACGGGCTCCGTCACCAACTTCAACTGCAGGAAGACTCCGCCCGGACTCCTACGGGAGCCGGGCTCCATCACCAACTTCAACTGCAGGAAGACTCCGCCCGGACTCCTATGGGAGCCGGGCTCTGTCACCAACTTCAACTGCAGGAAGACTCTGTCCGGACTCCTATGGGAGCCGGGCTCCGTCACCAACTTCAACTGCAGGAAGACTTCGCCCGGACTCCTACGGGTGCCGGGCTCCGTCACCAACTTCAACTGCTGGTAAGCTCCGTCCGGACTCCTACGGGAGCCAGACTTCGCACCCGACTTCAACCGCAGGAAGACTCCGCCCGGACTCCTACGGAAGATGGGCTCCGTCACCAACTTCAACTGCAGGAAGACTCCGCCCGGACTCCTACAGGAGCCGGGCTCCATCACCAACTTCAACTGCAGGAAGACTCCGCCCGGACTCCTATGGGAGCCGGGCTCCGTCACCAACTTCAACTGCAGGAAGACTCCGTCCGGACTCCTACGGGAGCCAGGCTCCGTCACCAACTTCAACTGCAGGAAGGCTCCGCCCGGACTCCTACGGGAGCCAGGCTCCGTCACCAACTTCAACTGCAGGAAGACTCCGCTCGGACTCCTACGGGAGCCAGAATCCGTCACCAACTTCAACTGCAGGAAGACCTCGCCCGGACTCCTATGGTAGCCAGGCTCCGTCCCCAACGTCAATTGCTGGTAAGCTCCGTCCGGACTCCTACTGGAGCCGGACTTCGCACCCAACTTCGACTGCAGGATGACTCCGCCCGGACTCCTACGGGAGCTGGGCTCCGTCACCAACTTCAACTGCAGGAAGACTCCACCCGGACTCCTACGGGAGCCGGGCTCCATCACCAACTTCAACTGCAAGAAGACTCTGCCCGGACTCCTACGGGAGCCGAGCTCCATCACCAACTTCAACTGCTGGTAAGCTCCATCCGGACTCCTATTAGAGCCGGACTTCGCACCCGACTTCAACTGTAGGAAGACTCCGCCCGGACTCCTACGGGAGCCGGGCTCCATCACCAACTTCAACTGCAGGAAGACTCCGTCCGGACTCCTACGGGAGCCAGGCTCCGTCACCAACTTCAACTGCAGGAAGGCTCCGCCCGGACTCCTACGGGAGCCGGGCTTCGTCACCAACTTCAACTGCAGGAAGACTCCGCCCGGACTCCTACGGGAGCCAGGCTCCGTCACCAACTTCAACTGCAGAAAGACTCCACCCGGACTCCTACGGGAGCCGGGCTCCGTCACCAACTTCAACTGCAGGAAGACTCCGCCCGGACTCCTACGGGAGCCGGGCTCCGTCACCAACTTCAACTGCTGGTAAGCTCCGTCCGGACTTCTACGGGAGCCGGACTTCGCACCCGACTTCAACTGCAGGAAGACTCCGCCCAGACTCACATGGGAGCTGGGCTCCGTCACCAACTTCAACTGCTGGTAAGCTCCGTCCGGACTCCTACAGGAGCCGGACTTCGCACCCGACTTCAACTGCAGGAAGACTCCGCTCGGACTCCTACGAAAGATGGGCTCCGTCACCAACTTCAACTGCAGGAAGACTCCGCCCAGACTCCTACGGGAGCCGGGCTCCATCACCAACTTTAACTGCAGGAAGACTCCACCCGGACTCCTACGGGAGCCGGGCTCTGTCACCAACTTCAACTGCAGGAAGACTCCGTCCGGACTCCTATGGGAGCCGGGCTCCGTCACCAACTTCAACTGCAAGAAGGCTCCGCCCGGACTCCTACATGAGCCAGGCTCCGTCACCAACTTCAACTGCAGGAAGACTCCGCCCGGACTCCTACAGGAGCCAAAATCCGTCACCAACTTCAACTGCAGGAAGACCCCGCCCGGACTCCTACGGGAGCCGGGCTCCGTCCCCAACGTCAACTGCTGGTAAGCTCCATCCGGACTCCTACTGGAGCCAGACTTCGCACCCAACTTCGACTGCAGGAAGACTCCGCCCAGACTCCTACGGGAGCCGGGCTCCGTCACCAACTTCAACTGCAGGAAGACTCCGCCCGGACTCCTACGGGAGCCGGGCTCCATCACCAACTTCAACTGCAAGAAGACTCCGCCCGGACTCCTACGGGAGCCGGGCTCCGTCACCAACTTCAACTGCTGGTAAGCTCCATCTGGACTCCTACGGGAGCCGGACTTCGCACCCGACTTCAACTACAGGAAGACTCCGCCCGGACTCCTACGGGAGCCGAGCTCCATCACCAACTTCAACTGCAGGAAGACTCCGCCCGGACTCCTATGGGAGACGGGCTCCGTCACCAACTTTAACTACAGGAAGACTCCGCCCGGACTCCTACGGGAGCCGGGCTCCGTCACCAACTTCAACTATTGGTAAGCTCCATCCGGACTCCTACGGGAGTCGGACTTCGCACCCGACTTCAACTGCAGGAAGACTCCGCCCGGACTCCTACGGGAGTTGGGCTCTGTCACCAACTTCAATTACAGGAAAACTCCATCCGGACTCCTACGGGAGCCGGGCTCCGTCACCAACTTCAACTACAGGAAGACTCCGCCCGGACTCCTACGGGAGCCGGGCTTCGTCACCAACTTCAACTGCAGGAAGACTCTGCCCGGACTCCTACGGGAGCCAGGCTCCGTCACCAACTTCAACTGCAGGAAGGCTCCGCCCGGACTCCTACGGGAGTCATGCTCCGTCACCAACTTCAACTGCAGGAAGACTCCGCCCGGACTCCTACGGGAGCCGGGCTCCGTCACCAACTTCAACTGCAGAAAGCCTCCGCCCGGACTCCTACGGGAGCCGGGCTCCGTCACCAACTTCAACTGCAGGAAGACTCCGCCCGGACTCCTACGGGAGCCAGGCTCCGTCATCAACTTCAACTGCTGGTAAGCTCCGTCCGGACTCCTACGAGAGCCGGACTTCGCACCCGACTTCAACTGCAGGAAGACTCCGCCCAGACTCACATGGGAGCTGGGCTCCGTCACCAACTTCAACTGCTGGTATGCTCCGTCCGGACTCCTACGGGAGCCGGACTTCTTACCCGACTTCAACTGCAGGAAGACTGCACCTGGACTCCTACGGGAGCCGGGCTCCATCACCAACTTCAACTACTGGTAAGCTCCGTCCGGACTCCTACGGGAGCCGGACTTCGCACCTGACTTTAATTACAGGAAGAATCTGCCCAGACTCCTACGGGAGCCGGGCTCCGTCACCAACTTCAACTGCTGGTAAGCTCCATCCGAAGTCCTACGGGAGCCAGACTTCGCACCCGACTTCAACTGCAGGAAGACTCCGCCCGGACTGCTACGGGAGCTGGGCTCTGTCACCAACTTCAACTGCTGGTAAGCTCCGTCCGAACTTCTACGGGAGCCGGACTTCGCACCTGACTTTAATTGCAGGAAGACTCCGCCCGGGCTCCTATGGGAGCTGGGCCTCGTCCTCGATTTCAACTGCCGGTGAGCTCCGCCCAGACCCCTATGGGAGCCGGACTTCACCCCCGGCTGTGACTGAAGGAAAACTCCATCCGAACTCTTGCGAAAGTCAGATTCTGAGCTCCTCTTGGACAGATGGCTAACTACCTCTTTCCGCCAGACACTCCAGTCGGACATCAGCCAGCAGACCTTCGCCCCTGGCGCGCAGCAGTAACGGCCGCGATTCTGCTCCATTCCCTGTGGCAGATTCCACGCGGCTCCATCACCCCACGACCCTGCTCCACCTCTTGCGATGGATTCCACGCTGCTCCATCACTCCCTGGCAGGCCGTAATAATGGCCATGGTCCTGCTCCACTTCCTGCGACGGATACTACGTGATTCTTCTATCCTCTGGCAAGTCGCGACAACGGACGCTGCTCCGCTTCTCATGGCAGACTCCACGTGGCACGCCCCGGTAATAGCCACGGGTCCACCCCACTACTCTCCACAACAAACTTTTTCTGACTATGGGCGGCCCACTGCCAGACGGTTACAGGCATCACCATCAGTTTGTTGCCCCCTCCGCCTATAAAAGGGGGAACCCTAGATACGTTATGGGATTAGCTCTCATTTTTACCTAGAACTCTGCTAAAATTTTCATTCGAGCACTCCATTCTTGTTGAGGCAGAGAACTGACTTGAGCGTCGGAGGATCTTGCCGGAGCAACCCCACCTCCGGTTTAGACTTCTTTTGCAGGTTCCGGCAGCAACCGCGACTCCCTCGACTCTAGCTTTTTCGGTGCAAGCAGATTTTTGCACCAACAGGATTGACGCTAGAAGGAGGGCACTGTGTTTTCGCAGTATCCTTGTTCTTAAAGCAGCACTCAACGGCACCGCCCCCGGGCATTTCTTCCGACGTCCCCTCCTTCTTTCTCCACTTGGTCCTTGCTCGATGCCTCCCCGCAAGGCATCCACACGACGATCCACGGCCTCCACAGCCAGATCTCAGGCTCCAACCTCACCTCCTATTTTCCAAACTCCTCCTCCTCCTCCGGTGATGGCGATCGGCGCGGAGCAGTTTGATCTACTAGCGCAGCAGGTCAGAGGCCTCGCTGAAGCTGTGCAGGCTATGCAGTAGCAGCAGCAGCCGCAGGCATCAGTGCACCTGGAAAGGGTATCGTCGGAACACCAGAATCCGACGGTGGGGCGGGCCACTTGGGCCAGCCATCCTATCTTTCCTGGGAAAATGAACCCGAGGGTGGAGAGCCCTCAATCGGATCATGACTCCACCCCTGGAAGATTCCTGTCCTCATTCTGCCAGAGGACCCTCGAGACTCGAAGTCGAGAGGATTTTCTAGACCGGAGACTCCAAGAGATGAACCGGTGGATCGAAGAACTCCGCCATGCTCCCCCCGCTTATGGTGAGGATATTTGCACTGACCCTCCCTTTTCTCAAATGATCATGCAGGAACCGATCCCGCCAAACTTCAAACTCCCCTAGTTCGAAAGCTACGACGGGACTTCGGACCCGGTTGATCATCTGGAAGCCTTCCAGATGATGATGCTGCTTCATGGCGCTCCCGACGCCATTCTATGCTGAGCCTTCCCATCCACCTTGAAGGGAGCAGCGAGAAACTGGTACTCGGCTCTGAAGCCGGGTACCATCTTTTCCTTCAATCAGATGAGCCACCAATTCATGGTCCATTTTGTCAGCAGCCGGCGCCCCCGAAAGGGTTCGGAGTCCCTTATCAATATCAAGCAGAGGAAAGGGGAGTCCATTCGGGCCTACATCAACCGTTTCAACATCACGACGCTGGAGGTCCGAAACTTGGACCAATCAGTCGCAATGGCCGCTCTGAAGGGCGGCCTTCAGAAGAATGACTTTTTGTTCTCCCTGGAGAAGAAGTACCCCAGGGATTTTGCTGATTTGTTGGCTCAGGCTGAAGGGTACGTCTGACAAGAAGAAGCCTTCAAAATGAAGGATGAGGAGACCGCGAGAGAGTGGCAGGCGGGAGACTCGAGTAAGCCCGCAGTCGAAAAAAGGTCGAGAGAAGCTCGGCCGCATTCTCGATCCCCTCCCGGGCACAAGCGTGCCCATACTCCACCTCGGGTATGCAGGTAGAGGAGTCCGGATCATGGGGTTCGGCAGGGTTCTCCACCGGGAAGGTTCCGCAACTACGCCCCCCTCAATGCCTCGAAGACCCAGGTACTGATGGAGGTCAGGGAGCAGCTCCCTAGGCCAGAGAGGATGTGCACACACCCCGGGAAGTGCAACCCCAACAAGTTCTGTCTCTACCACCGCGACCACGGCCACGATACAGAGGAAAGCATCCAGCTCCGAGATGAGATCGAGGAGCTCATCCGGTGAGGTCGACTCGACAGGTTCATCCGACACCGGTCTGAGGGTAGAGAAGATCGGCCAAGGGCCCTACCGCAACCTGAACCGCCAAGGAGGGAGGAGCAGCCCGGAGATCGGTCTCCAATCAGGACTATCGACTCCATCGCCGGAGGGCCTCAAGGAGGAGCAGACCTTCCACAACCATGGAACTCGAAAAACCTGTAAATGTATCGCTTACGATTTCTCCTTGAATCTAAATTCCTTTCGACTTGGCATGCTCCTCCCATTTGGCATGGATTTATCGCGACTGGGTATGACCCCTTCAAACAATTAAAACAAAGTTATGTTAGGAACGGGAGGAGAACCTCATCCTAACATAACTAAAATGAAAGTCCGATTATCTTGAGATCAGATTGGGGGAGAGGCCTTACAACACCCTAATGTGCCCCCACAGCCATGTCAGGAATAGGAGGAGAACCTCGTCCTGACATGAGCAAAGTCAAAGGCCCGATTCTTTTAGACCGGATGGGGGGAGAGGCCTTACAACACCCTAATGTGCCCCCACAGCCATGTCAGGAACAGGAGGAGAACCTCGTTCTGACATGAGCAAAGTCAAAGGCCTGATTCTTTTAGACCGGATGGGGGAAGAGGCCTTACAATGCCCTAATGTGCCCCCACAGCCATGTCAGGAACAGGAGGAGAACCTCATCCTGACATGAGCAAAGTCAAAGGCCCGATTCTTTTAGACCGGATGGGGGGAGAGGCCTTACAACGCCCTAATGTGTGCCCACAGCCATGTCAGAAATAGGAGGAGAATCTCGTCCTGACATGAGCAAAGTCGAAGGCCCGATTCTTTTAGACCGGACGGAGGGAGAGACCCTTGCAATGGCCCTTATGTGCCCCCGCGGTCTCGTTGGGAATAGGAGGAGAACCTCATCCTGACGGTGATGAAACCCGACCGCCCGACAAGATCGGATGAAGGGGAAAGGCCCCTCAGCGGCACCTTCACACTCCTACGCAACCCCACAAAAAGCGAGGGGAGGGCCCTCACTCTGAAAAGAGGAGAGAAATTAAAGAGGAAGAGCGATGAGCTACATCAGAAACAGATGAAGGACAAGCCACACCAAAGACCTAAGGAACCTCGTCTCAACAAAGACGAAAAGTTCCTACCAAACACCCCTGGCCTCTAAGAAGGCTCTCGACACAGGTCAAGAAGACAGCGACGTCTTCGAAGTAATGCGGAGTTCGGACCACCAAGCTCGAGCCTACGGCCATGAACGACGAGGAAAGCAAACCAGCGTATCGATGACTGGGCACCTCCCAACGACATCAACGTCGGACAAGTCGAATGACAAGAAAAGTTCGGCGGATGATAATTTAATACAATATGCGGATGAGGTAACACAAAATCTCCTTTTCATTCTATTTAAGAAATATACACCACAAAGCCCAGAAGACCAAAAGAAGAAAAGCAAAACGACAAAAGTGGGACAAAACAACAAAAGAGAAAGTGTATACATGAAAAGACAGAAGGCCAAAAAGAGTCCTAGGGAAGCTCTGCTCCTTCCGACCTAGAATTATCTGCTCCACCCCTCATTCAGGACTGCCTTAGATTCTCAATTTCTTCTTGTAGCTCTCTCCTTTTCAGCAGCGCATCCTGGAGCACCCGACGAAGTCGCTGACTCTCGATCTCCGCCTCTCGATGCCTCTTTCTCAGGACCTCAGATTCTGCCTCCGCATCCGTGACGGCCTGCTGCTCTATGCCAGTTGGATCTTCAATTGCTGCAGCTCAGCCATCCTTTCCTCAAGGGCGACAGAAAGCCCTTCGATGGTTTCTCTCAGGGACTGGAGTTCATTAGAATCCTGGGTAGAAGTCAGTTGAGCCCTGTCAGCCAGCTGCCTCTGAAGACGGGCGACTTCGTCGGTCGCCATCCTGAGTCTCCCTTTATATTCCTCTACCTGCCTGCGCCAACCGGCCCGATGCACGTCGTAGCTCACCTCGGCGTCCTGAAGCTGCTGCTGAAGGTCGGAGACCTTCTTCGACCACTCCCGATCGCCGTCGGCCCGAGCCAAGAGCCGGGACGAACTTCCTCCCAGCTGGCCGATCTTCTCCATCGCAGCTGACAGTTCCACCCTGAGAACGCTAATCTTGGCGGCTTGAGCCCAAATTCGGTCGCTGGCGCTCTTCTTGCATTCCTCAAGCTCCTTCGCGAAGTCCACCTTCCTCCGGCTATACTCCATGATCCCCTTCACGTGGAGATTCCGAAAGTGGGTGGCCTCTACGGTGGCTTCAGAATGACCCTCTCTCAATCTACGAAGCTCGCCTTCCATCTTCTTTGACTTTTTTGTCAAGTGAAGGACTTCCTTGTTCAACCGCTGGATCGTTGACTTCAGCGGAATCCCCAGGGGTAGGGGAAGTGCTTCAGCAGGGCACTGCCATCGGAAGGTAAAAGCGTCAAGACACGCCTCATCACAGAAAGAAAAGCAGAGAGAAGAAAGGAGGGAGGGAGAAGCCATCCACGACAAAAAATTCAACTTTATTGATCGGATGATTCTTGAAGACAAGAAGGAAAAGAAAAATTACGGTAAAATAAAAATACAAGGTCGAAGGTGTTGCTCCTAGATTGATTTTGATGATTACAAAGCAGATTGAAGGGATACAAATTTTTTAAAAGTCTTTATGCTCTACAGGGGCAAAATCATAATTTTACTAAAATCCTGATTTGATAGCATCATTTGGTAGAACAAATGATTTGTAATCTATTGGTGAAAATTTCATTATTTTTGGACTTATATTTTTGAAGTTATGAAGGTTTGAAGTGCATGAGTCGACTCATGAGTCAACTCATGGCACTATGAGCTGATTGGCACGCAAAAATTTCCCTTGGCACGCTGGATTTTTGACTTGGCACGACCTGTGAGTCGACTCATGAGTCGACCCACAAGGCATGAGTCGACTCATGAGTCAACCTCTGCTGATTTGAGCCAAAAAAATCCAGAAATCAAACTTGTCTGGCTGTTGCAACAGAAGTCGACTCATGAGTCGACCCCTGCGACGAAAAATATCCGCAACGGCTAGTTTTTTGCCCGTTTTAATTGCCTTTTATGCTTTCTAAAAATGCTCTAACGGCTCTTTTTCTGCCTAATATGTTTTCTCTTGTTTCTTAAGGCTATAAAAGGTTTCAAATAGTGAAAGAAAATACAGATCAAACATATACACAATAGAGAGGATCCAAAATATACACGAGGTGATCAACGAGATACTCAAGAAAAAGAAAAGAAAAGAGGATCCAAAATCTACAAGAGAGAGACAGGTGATCCACAATATACACGAGAGATTGTGAAAGAGATTCAAGAGCATTCAAAGAGAGGATTTTTCACGCCTATTGTTCAACCTTGATCAAGAGATCTTTCAAAGCCTTCAAGAAGTCTTCAATCAAAGATCATCTTCTCCTCAAGCGTTCATTCAACTTTTTATCCATCTTGAGGAAATACAAAAGGGGATTCTTCATTTGAGTAAAGTATTTTTTATTGTTATATTCGCTCATTTAAGGAGCTGTTATTGTATTAATTTGTGCTTTAAACTGTCTTACTCTTTGTGAGTAATTGTTCTTGTTTTTGGAGGGTTTCCAAAACAAGGGAAGGTTGATCCGAACCTGAAATTGGAGTATTTTTGGGTTGGCTTGTACCCGAAAAACAAGTGGACTAGCTTGGGATAGCTAGTGTCGGAGTTTTCGACGTTTGTATTCGGGTTGAATACAAGTATAGTGGATTGAAATTCCCAAGTAGGAGCTTGGGGAGTGGATGTAGGTGCAAGGTTGGCACCGAACCACTATAAATTCTTGTGTTTGTGGTGTGCTTTATTGTTTCTCTTTATTTCTTTATTATATCCTTACATTCTTGCTTTAAGAATTTAATCTTGAATTAAAGTCTTTCTTCTCAATTCATCATAAGTAATTAGTTAAGCTTAAAATTTTTAAAAACCCAATTCACCCCCCCCTCTTGGGTTGCATAGCTGGGCAACAAGTGGTATCAGAGCCCGGTGCTCTAGTCCTTCTTTGATCTAACAATCAAAGAGCCAAAGATCTATAGCAACCCATGTCGGTACTTCTCTAGCCGAGGGGCAATCTACAAACCGACCTCCACTTTTCAATGGGTCTAATTATACCTATTGGAAAGCTCGGATGAAGATATTCATACAAGCACTCGACTATGATATGTGGAGTATCATAGTGAACGGTCCTCACACACCCACCAAGATTATAGATGGTGAGGAGTCAACCAAACCCGAGAAAGAATGGGATGAGGTTGATAAGAAATTGGCACAATTAAATGCCAAAGCTATGAATGTTCTTTATTGTGCACTAGATGCAAATGAATTTAATCGTATTTCTACTTGTGCATCTGCTAAAGAAATATGGGATATGTTAGAAGTAACCCATGAGGGAACAAATCAAGTAAAAGAGACTAAAATAAACATGCTAGTGCATAAATATGAATTGTTCAAAATAGAGCATGATGAGTCCATAACTGCTATGTTTACTCATTTTACTGATATAATTAATGGTTTGAAGAGTCTTGGCAAATCTTATACTAACAGTGAGCTTGTAAGGAAGATTCTCAGGTCATTGCCAAGAACTTGGGAAGCCAAGGTGACTGCCATCCAAGAAGCAAAGGACTTGAACACTCTACCTCTAGAAGAGCTTCTTGGATCCTTGATGACTCATGAACTTAGCATGAAGCAACATCAAGAGGATGAAGTCAAAAAGAAAAGAACCATTGCCCTCAAATCCACAGCTTCGCCTGATTATGAAATGGATGACTCTGAAGATGAAGAACAGGATGAAGAGATGGCACTCATCACCCGGAGATTTAAAAAGTTTCTAAGAAAAAGAAAACAGGGGATGAGAAAGAAGTTATTCACAAAAGGGGAACAAAGCAAAGAGAAAGAGAAAGATCAACCCCTTATATGCTACGAGTGCAAGAAGCCGGGACATTTCAGATCCGAATGTCCACAACTGAAGAGAGGTCCCAAAAAGTTCAAAAAGAAAGCAATGATGGCGACTTGGAGTGCGAGTGACGACTCAAGCTCCGATGAGGAAACCTCAACAGAACAAGCTAACCTGTGCCTTATGGCACACGAAAATGAGGTAACTTCTAAATCCACTAGTGAATTTACTTTTGAAGAATTGCATGAAGTATTCTATGACTTAATTGATGAATTAAAGAAACTAGGAATGAAAAACAAAGAACTGAAATTGAAAAATCAGTCCTTAGTGAAACAAGTTGAAAACCTTTCAATTGAAAAATCCACCTTGATTCAAGAAAATCAAAACTTAAAGAATGAAATTAACAAGCTGAAACCTATAGTAGATAAGTTCACCTTAAGTTCAAACAAACTAAATATGATTCTTGATAATCAAAAAGCTGTATATGATAAGGCTGGACTTGGCTATAACCCCTTGAAGAAACAAAAATTTCTGAAGAATATTTATGTAAATTATTCAAGTAACAAGTCTACAAATATTACTTGTTTCAAATATGGTAGAATAGGACATAAATCATACACATGCCTCAAATCTGCAAACACAACTATAAAGAAAATATGGGTTCCAAAAGGAACCATTTTGACTAACCTAAAAGGACCCAAGAAAGCTTGGGTACCTAAGACAGAAACTTGACCTTTGCTTGCAGGTGTGTCTAGCATCCCAAGGAGGAAACAGGAAATGGTATCTTGACAGTGGATGCTCGAGACACATGACTGGTGATGAATCACAATTCATCACGCTTGATGCTAAGGATGGAGGGATGGTCACCTTTGGAGATAATGGCAAAGGAAAGATCATCGAGATAGGTAACATTGGTATCACTCCCTCTAAATATTTTGAAAATATTTTGTTAGTTAAAGGTTTAAAGCATAACTTACTTAGCATTAGTCAATTTTGTGATAAAGGGTATAAAGTTATTTTTGAATCATCTATTTGCATTGTGACTAGTCCTATTAACGATGGTATTAAATTTATAGGACATAGGCATGGCAATGTTTATATGGTAGATTTGAATGATTTAGCCAAATTAGACATGCAATGCCTAGTTTCCTTGAATGCTAAAGTTAATGAACTGACTGTGGCATCGTAGACTTGCACATATTAGCATGCATTCTCTTTCAAAATTAATTAAGAAAGAATTAGTTCTTGGTTTGCCAAAACTGAATTTTGAAAAGGATAGAATTTGTGATGCATGCCAATTAGGAAAATAAACTAGAGTTTCATTTAAATCCAAAAATACTCTTTCAACTTCTAGACCTCTAGAGCTCTTACATATGGACTTATTTGGACCAACTAGAACCACTAGTCTAGGAGGAAAATGATATGGCTTTGTAATTATAGATGATTACTCTAGTTTTACTTGGGTTTTCTTTTTGGCACACAAAAATGAAACTTTTCATATTTTTACCAAATTTCACCGAAAAATCACTAATGAAAAAGGGTTTTCAATTCAAAATATTAGAAGTGATCATGGAACTGAATTTGAAAATCAAGACTTTAAAAATTTTTGTGATGAAAATGGAATTGACCATAACTTCTCTGCTCCTAGGACACCCCAACAGAATGGGGTAGTTGAAAGGAAAAACAGAACCTTAGAAGAAATGGCCCGTACCATGCTTTGTGAAAGCAACCTTCCAAGATATTTTTGGGTGGAAGCAATTAACACAGCATGTTACATTTTAAATTATGCGTTAATTAGATAATTTTTAAAGAAAACCTCCTATGAACTTTGGAAAGGAAGAAAACCAAATATTGCATACTTTCATGTTTTTGGTTGCCGATGTTTTGTATTAAATAATGGCAAAGAAAAACTTGATAAATTTGATGCAAAATCAGATGAAGCAATCTTTCTAGGTTACTCCTCCACTAGTAAAGCATTTAGAGTTTTCAACAAAAGAACTTTAGTAGTTGAGGAGTCAATACATGTTGTTTTTGATGAATCTAACGATCTTCCTTCAAGGAAGAATGAGGGTGTTGATGATGCAGATCCACTAATAGAAGGTATGAAGGAGATCACTCTGAAAGATTCAGCAACTCCAGAAGACAAGGATCAAGAAGACAAATAAGATGAGAGAGGTGAAGAAATTCAAGAACAACCTCAAGGTACAAATGACCTACCCAAGGAATGGAGGTATGTTCACAACCACCCTAAGGAGTTAATTATTAGTGATCCTATGCATGGGGTAAAAACCCATTCTTCACTTAGAGATGTAGTTAATCATTATGCTTTTGTATCTCATCTTGAACCTAAAACTTTTGAAGAAGCTGAAAATGATCATAATTGGATTAATGCAATGCAAGAGAACTTAATCAATTTGAAAGAAATAATGTTTGGACCTTAGTATCAAGACCTAAAAATTATTCAATAATTGGCACAAAATGGGTCTTTAGAAACAAATTAGATGAGTATGGTAATGTAATTAGAAATAAAGCAAGACTGGTTGCTAAGGGATATAATCAAGAAGAAGGAATTGATTTTGATGAAACCTTTGCACCTGTTGCTAGATTAGAAGCTATTAGACTTCTACTTGCATATGCTTACTTTATAAAATTCAAATTATTTCAAATGGATGTTAAAAGTGTATTTTTAAATAGATATATTACTGAAGAAGTATATGTAGAACAACCCCCTGGATTTGAAAATCATGCTTTTCCTAATCATGTCTTTAGATTAAATAAAGCTTTATATGGATTAAACAAGCACCTAGAGCATGGTATGATAGGCTAAGCAAATTTCTACTAAATAATGGTTTTTCAAGAGGTAATGTAGATACAACCCTCTTTATTAAAAGAAATCAAAATGATATGCTAGTTATACAAATTTATGTTGATGACATAATTTTTGGGTCTACTAATGAATCCCTTTGTCAAGACTTTGCTAAGCTTATGCAGGGGGAGTTCGAGATGAGCATGATGGGAGAACTCACCTTCTTCCTCGGACTCCAAATCAAACAATCAAAAGAGGGAATCTCCATCACCCAAAGCAAGTACACCAAGGAACTACTCAAAAGATTTGGAATGGAGAACTGCAAACCAATTGGCACACCAATGAGTCCCTCATGTAAGCTTGACAAGGATGATGAAGGTAAATGTGTAGACTTAAAATACTATAGAGGTATGATTGACTCATTATTATATTTAACTGCAAGTAGGCCTGATATCATGTTTAGTGTTTGTTTATGTGCTAGATATCAATCTAATCCTAAAGAATCTCATTTGAATGCTGTTAAAAGAATCCTTAGATACTTAAATGGTACTCAAACTCTAGGGTTATGGTACTCTAAGGACTCACAAATTGATTTATTAGGATATTCAGATGCTGATTTTGCTGGATGTAAATTAGATAGAAAAAGCACAAGTGGAACTTGCCAATTTCTTGGAGTTAACCTAATCTCATGGTTTAGCAAGAAACAAAATTCGGTGGCACTGTCTACGGCTGAGGCCGAATACATTGCAGCCGGAAGTTGTTGTGCTCAAATCTTGTGGATTAAGCAACAACTCGAAGATTTTAGAATCAAACTTAATGAAATACCAATAAGATGTGACAACACAAGTACCATAAATCTATCTAAAAATCCAATTCAACACTCAAGATCCAAACATATTGAAATAAGACATCATTTCATAAGAGAACATGTTCAAAACAAAAATATAATTCTTGAATATGTTTGCACTGAAAATCAATTAGCTGATATCTTTACAAAGACCCTTAGTGAGGATAAATTCTATGAAATTAGGAGAAATCTAGGAATTCTAGATCCTTATGCCTAAATCTTTCTCAATTTCCAAGAATTGATTCTTAGAGCTCAATTTTCAACATCAATCCTGATCCCAAAAGCTCAAATTTATCATTCTAAAAACTTATCTTTGAGCAAAACTTCTTCTCCCAAAATTTTGAATTTTTCTGGAATTTATTCATATTTTTTTTGAATTTCTGAACTTCATGAGTCGACCCCCATGAGTCGACTCAATGGCAAACTTGTTATTTCCTCAAACTTCCCACGGGCTCATTGTTTTTATAAGGGTCCCTGTTCGTGAGACGACTTATCCGCTCATCTTCTTCCTTCCAAAAGCCGACTTCTCCAATTCCTTTTGCTCCAAATCCAAGGATTTATTTCGAGGCAATTCTCCCTCCTCCTCTCCACCAAAAATCGCCACCTTGGAAAGAGATTTTTGTGCTTTCTCCCATTGTTTGGCACGGTTGGAACGTGCCCTAGCACTCCACCGTTCTTCCCAAATCCACTTCTTTTCTCCACCAAAATCCCTCTTCACTCTCTTGTGATCCCTCCTCCACTCATTCACGTGTTCCTCCAAGTCTTCTAGTCTGCTACTGTAGTGTATATGGCTCCGAAGATGAAACTTTCCCAAAGAAGAAAGTCAATCCGTGAGCCTGAAGAAATTATCCGAAAGAAAAGGCAAGCTGGTCAGTCTTCCAGTGCTCCCACTCCAGGTTCAGTATCTGCTCGAGGTCCCCCTCAATCCCTTCTAAGCCCCAGTAAGAATCCTCTTTCTGATAGAAAAGTCAAAACCGGGAAGAATATAGATTTTCGATTCTTTGAGAAAGAGGGTTTTATATTTGCAAGTAAAATTAAAAACCAAGGATGAAAATTCTACTGCTCCCTTAAGAAAGTCACCTATGTTGACCTAGTTAGAGAATTCTACCAGAATCTACATTATGAAAATGGGTCAGTGACTTCAACAGTCAAGGGAATTGATATTTGCTTGGATTCTAGTATATTGGGAGAGATACTTCAGTTGCCTAGTGAGGGTTACTCTTATATGGAACTCCCAGTAAAAGAAGAGGGGATCAGAATTATTTTAGGAGAAACTTATTCAGGAAGTTTAAATAAATTGGAAGCAAAGATTTTGTCCATTGAGATGAGGATCCTGCATCAGATGGTAACGAAGCTCTTCTTTCCTAGGAGTGGTAGGCATGACTTACTTTCCAGCAGAGATGTTTGTATCATGTTTCATGTCATCACTCAGACCCCCCTGAACCTCCCTGCACTTATGATAGAGGCCATGAGAGAGACTTTGAACAGATCCAAGGCACACTTGCCTTATGGTATGGCCCTTACTCGAGTATTTAGGAGGTTTGGAGTTAGCTGTGAGGGGGAGGCATCTACTAAGCTCTCTCATGTGGATACTTTCAACCAACACACCCTACACCGAATGAGATTTACAAAGACTGATGGTGGTAGAGAGCTGAGGAGAGAGCTGAGGAGAGAGCTGAAGACAGAACTGAAGACAGAGCTGAAGAAGAAGGTCCATCATCTCCTGTCCATGACTTCAGGGCAGCATCACCAAATATCCAGTTCATTCCTGATACAGAGGCTGGCCCTTCAGAGTTTACTAGGATGCCCACACCAGTGTATCAGCCAGAGAGCAGAGCACCTCAATCAGAGTTCAGACTGGCTGACGATCAGATCGAGCAGATATCACAGCGTGTGGCTTCTTTGCTATCTAGTCAGTGGAGTAGTACTTCTTTTGCACCTGGAGCCACTTCTTCTGATCAGACCATGACTCCTCACATCTCCACTGTGTTTCAGATGATATCAGATCAGTCCATTCGGATTCAACAGCTTGAGGACACCGTCTGGAGACTGACTGATAGAGTTCTTGACTTGTAGGGGCAAGTCCTTGCTTTGGCCCATCCTAAGCCACAGGAGTCCACTATTGAGGTCACAGACCTCACTGCAGAGGCTAGCAGGCTCAGAGGAGCACTAGAAGGTGGATATGAGTTACTGAGGAAAGAGATCCGAGGATCGAGTGAGCATGCAACCACTCAGTTCACTGCTCTACTTCAATCTGTTTCCAGAGCATTGAACGTACTTGATTCCATTAGACTCACCCTTTCTGTTCAGTCCTTAGCCTCTCAGCGTTCTCAGCCACCCAGTTCTTCTCGCTCTCCTGCTCGTGCCAGAGGCAGACGGGGTAGAGGACGCACTTCTGATCCATCAGCTTCTCATCCCATATCTGATGACTCCGATCCATGACTTCTCATGACCATTACTAGATCCTAGGAGTTAGTGTCTTGTTCTAGGATCTGTATTTTGGGGCCATGTATTGACAATTAGCTGGTTGACTTTTATATTATGAACTATGTAATGAAACAATTATAGTTTTATGGAATCATCTTTTACTAATATCTCTACCTTTTGTAATGATGTCGATCATATTTTGGTTATATATATTCTCCTTGTTGAAATATTGTCTTCCCTTTGTTGTTGTTTGCTGTTAATAATTGCTATATTTAGGGGGAGCAAACATCTGTGATAAACTCTAAAGGGGGAGAAATTAAAGAATATTTCAGAAAAAAGAGGAGTTAACCATGTTTGATGATGTCAAAAAGGGGGAGAAATTAAACAAAAAAAATTAGAGAAATTAAACAAAAATGATGAGCAATTAAACAAAAAGCAATTCAACAAAAGCAAAACCATAAATGATGAGCAATTAAAGAAAAAGCAATCGAAAAAGCAATCCATACAAATTATGAGAAATTAATGAATGAATTGGAAAATTTAAAGAACAATATCAAAAGTACAATGCTAAGTACAATGCAAATAAGTAACTTTAAATTACTTCTTTACATATGCTCTGATTTGCTTTAAAAATTTAAATATGCTCTGATATACTTCAAAATTCCAACTTACTCTGATACATCTTTTGAAATTTTATTTACCTTGATACATCTTAAGAAATTTAACTTACTCTGATACATCTTAAAATTTTTTTAACTTGCTCTGATACATTATAAAATTTGCTCTGATACATTGTAAAATTTTCTCTGATATATTGTAAAATCTTTTCTGATAATATTGTAAAAATTATTTTTCTTGCTCTGATACATTGCAAAATTTATTTTTCTCTTGCTCTGATACATCTTAAACTCAAAATGATCTAATACTCTTTTCAAATCTTTAAGAAAATGGACAAACTATTTTTGTATATGACTATTTATATTACATGCCAAAAGAATCATATTCTTTTCAAGCATCTATAATGCATTCACATAAATACTTTTGTTCAAATATTTTGTCATCATCAAAAAGGGGGAGATTGTTGCTCCTAGATTGATTTTGATGATTACAAAGCAGATTGAAGGGATACAAATTTTTTAAAAGTCTTTATGCTCTACAGGGGCAAAATCATAATTTTACTAAAATCCTGATTTGATAGCATCATTTGGTAGAACAAATGATTTGTAATCTATTGGTGAAAATTTCATTATTTTTGGACTTATATTTTTGAAGTTATGAAGGTTTGAAGTGCATGAGTCGACTCATGAGTCAACTCATGGCACTATGAGCTGATTGGCACGCAAAAATTTCCCTTGGCACGCTGGATTTTTGACTTGGCACGACCTGTGAGTCGACTCATGAGTCGACCCACAAGGCATGAGTCGACTCATGAGTCGACCTCTGCTGATTTGAGCCAAAAAAATCCAGAAATCAAACTTGTCTGGCTGTTGCAACAGAAGTCGACTCATGAGTCGACCCCTGCGACGAAAAATATCCGCAACGGCTAGTTTTTTGCCCATTTTAATTACCTTTTATGCTTCCTAAAAATGCTCTAACGGCTCTTTTTCTGCCTAATATGTTTTCTCTTGTTTCTTAAGGCTATAAAAGATTTCAAATGGTGAAAGAAAATACAGATCAAACATATACACAATAGAGAGGATCCAAAATATACACGAGGTGATCAATGAGATACTCAAGAAAAAAAAAGAAAAGAGGATCCAAAATCTACAAGAGAGAGACAGGTGATCCACAATATACATGAGAGATTGTGAAAGAGATTCAAGAGCATTCAAAGAGAGGATTTTTCACGCCTATTGTTCAACCTTGATCAAGAGATCTTTCAAAGCCTTCAAGAAGTCTTCAATCAAAGATCATCTTCTCCTCAAGCGTTCATTCAACTTTTCATCCATCTTGAGGAAATACAAAAGGAGATTCTTCATTTGAGTAAAGTATTTTTTATTATTATATTCGCTCATTTAAGGAGCTGTTATTGTATTAATTTGTGCTTTAAACTGTCTTACTCTTTGTGAGTAATTGTTCTTATTTTTGGAGGGTTTCCAAAACAAGGAAAGGTTGATCTGAACCTGAAATCAGAGTGTTTTTGGGTTGGCTTGTACCCGAGAAACAAGTAGACTAGCTTGGGATAGCTAGTGTCGGAGTTTTCGACGTTTGTATTCGGGTTGAATACAAGTATAGTGGATTGAAATTCCCAAGTAGGAGCTTGGGGAGTGGATATAGGTGCAAGGTTGGCACCGAACCACTATAAATTCTTGTGTTTGTGGTGTGCTTTATTGTTTCTCTTTATTTCTTTATTATATCCTTGCATTCTTGCTTTAGGAATTTAATCTTGAATTAAAGTCTTTCTTCTCAATTCATCATAAGTAATTAGTTAAGCTTAAAATTTTTAAAAACCCAATTCACCCCCCCCTCTTGGGTTGCATAGCTGGGCAACAGAAGGTCTCAGACCTCAGGGGCAGGAGTTGGAGAGCTCGACGTTACTGGAAGGGGGGCTGCGGCAGCAGTGGTAGCGGGAGAGGGACCGGCCTCATCTTCAGACTCCTCACCCAGGAAGCTGAGGTCGAGCTCCAAAAATTTTTTGGCCACCTTCTCTTGGCAGAGCTCGAACCCCTTGATGAACGCCTCCTGGCCAAATTGGACATTCTGGTCCCTCATCTCTGCGGAGGTCTTGAATTCCTCTATTGCAAGAACCCTGGCCTCCGAGATCAGGACTGAAATCTGCTCAGCCAAGTTGGCGACCTCGGCCTCTGCCTTTCTCACCGTCTCCTCCAAGGTCTGCTTCTCCTCCTCCCGGGCTTGTTTCTCTCTTTCCAGGGCCTCTTGGAGGGCGACTACTTCGACTGTCTTTTCTTTGATGCGAGCGACCTCGGCCCGACAATGCTCCTCCACCTGGACGGCATCCCTCCTCGCCCGGTTCGTTGCCTCGATATTGGCGAGGAGCTGGTGCCCAATCTGCAAGGGCGACAAGGGGATCAGAACAAGGGTCGAATAGTCGGTTAAATGAAGATTTGTTTACCTCGAGGAAGGACCCTAGGGAGTCCCAAACTCGCTACTCAGGATCGACGCGGTCGATCCTCTCGACGACTTCGGCAGGATGCAGCCGTCGATCAACCGCCTGATCAAGTCCCTGTCATTGAAGGGATTCTCTGGCTCCTCTTCGAAACTGAGGGACTCGTCAGTGGTGGCTCGATGGCTATTCATCCTGCGGGCCACCAACTTCCTTCTCTTCCCCCTCTCGACTACGGACGCCTCCATGGAGCGGACCCCCAAAACGGGAGCCCCAGTCGGTGGACTCCTCAAAGAAGCCTGGGGGGCTGTAGGTTCGGCGTCCGAGGGAACATCGATCGCTGGTGCCGCTTGGATGGGTGCGGCCAAGCTCGACTCCTCCATCCTGGCCCTCTTTGCCGATCCAGAGGCCACGGCACCTTTTCTTTTGTGGGCCTTGAGGCCCCTAGCAAGCATCCGTGCTGCTTCGACGTCCATTCCTTAAAAAAAAAAAAAAAAAAAGAGAGAAAGGGGGGAGAGATCAGAAATCAATAATGGAATGAAAAAGGAGTGGCACAAAAAAAAAAAGAGAAAAAAAAAGAGAAAGAAGAAGAGAGAAGAATAAAAAGAGAAAGAAGAAGGACAGAAGAAAAGAAGAGAAAGGAAAAGATGAAGTACTCGCAGGATCCTAGGGGCTCAGGCCGATATTGAATAAAAATTGCTCCCTCAGAAGGTTGGGAAGGGAAGGAGCGGAATAGGCGAGAAGCTTCCGGGCAGCCTGGAGGTCGTCCTCCCCCAGGTTGGGGGCCCGACGGACAGAATCCCTCAGAGAGCCCCAAGGGGGCAGGCCCAGCCTCAGGGTCGGGCAGTGGACGAAGAGGTATTTCTCCTTCCAGTTATAGATTGAAGAGGGGGCACCTTTCAGCAACCCCTTCTTGCCGAACTGAGGGGAGAAATACCACCAGTCCTTCGTCGAATGATGACACTTGAAAGTATAGAAGTGCCTAAACAGAGAGAGGGACGGTCGGACCTCGACTACGTGGAAAAGGGAGAGAAACCCTATCAAAAACCTAAAAGAATTCGGAGCAACAGAAGCCAAAGAGATGTCTAAGAAGCGAAAGAAGGCGACAACAAAGGACGGAAGCGAAAGTTGGAGTCCGGCACGGAACACCTCCTGATACAGGCAAAAACGATCGGGTGGGGAAGTGCTAGCCCGGTCGGAGGGGCCAGGCAGCTCCAGGTCGTACTTCGGAGGAACTCCATACTGAACCCTTATCAGAAGGAGTTCATCCAGAGTCAGAGAGCATGGAATGGCATCCAGCGCAAAAATCGAGTGAAGCCCAGCCCCAGATGCGGGTTCATCTACAGAACGAGGGACCTGGGGGGTTGAGGCGGAAGAACTCCCAGAACCGCTGGGAGCGGAAGAGCCGGAAGATATTTCGAAAAACTTCGAATGAAGACTCTAAAGATCCTGAAGAAGACGGACAGGACAAAGGACGAGAGGTCATAGGAGACTAACTCAGAGGAATACAATAGAGAAAAAAAAATGGCAAAGAAAAGGCCCCTAAGTGGCGGGAAGAAAGACGAAGGTTCTGGGACTAACCTAGATCGCTCTGAGGGATGTAGAGGGGTGAGGACAGGGACGACTCGAAGGGCGCCTATGGCCCGAGAAGTTGCCAAGAGAAACAGGGCTCTCGAAGAAAGGGCAGATACTGATAGAACTTTGAAGCGGAATAGGGCCCCTAAAGGTGGAAGGATGGGTTTAAATAGACCCTGGGATTCGGCGCCATAATGATCGCGAATCCCCCCAGGCCGGCCCACACTTGACACGTGTCCCACTCGCCATGGTAGGTGGCTAAAAGCGGCTGACGGTTGGCAGGGCCATTATTGCACCGTATCTGGGCCAGTGTACCAGCAAAAATTTTGAAGGGTCCCTTCGTATCGCCCCGATTCAAAAAGACTCCAGCACGTGCACATTTAATGCCAAAATATCTGGGGGCGATCGTGCGCAGGATTCGAGGGGACAACTTCGGCTATACCAATCTCTCTGTACTTTCTTCATTCAAAATTCAAACTCGAAAGTAGGGGTCTGGTGTTGGGTATAAAATACCCTCAGCCAAAGTTCTCAGCGAAATTGACCCTTGCAGGCTCCGTCCCCGACTTCAACAGCAGGAAGACTCCGCCTGGACTCCTACGGGAGCTGGGCTCCGTCACCAACTTCAACTGCAGGAAGACTCCGCTCGGACTCATACGAGAGTCGGGCTCCGTCACCAACTTCATCTGCAGGAAGACTCCGCCCGGACTCCTACGGGAGCCGGGCTCCGTCACCAACTTCAACTGCTGGTAAGCTTCGTCCGGACTCCTACGGGAGCCGGACTTCGCACCTGACTTTAATTGTAGGAAGAATCCGCCCAGACTCCTACGGGAGCCGGGCTCCGTCACCAACTTCAACTGTAGGAAGACTCCGCCCGGACTCCTACGGGAGCCGGGCTCTGTCACCAACTTCAACTGCAGGAAGACTCCGCCCGGACTCCTACGGGAGCCGGGCTCTGTCACCGACTTCAATTGCAGGAAGACTCCGCCCGAACTCCTATGGGAGCCGGGCTCCGTCACCAACTTCAACTACTGGTAAGCTCCGTCCGGACTCCCACGGGAGTCGGACTTCGCACCCGACTTCAACTGCAGGAAGACTCCACCCGGACTCCTACGGGAGCCGGGTTCTGTCACCAACTTCAACTGCAGGAAGACTCCGCCCGGACTCCTACGGGAGCCGGGCTCCGTCACCAACTTCAACTGCAGAAAGACTCCGCCTGGACTCCTATGGGAGCCAGGCTCCGTCACCAACTTCAACTGCAGGAAGACTCCGCTCGGACTCCTACGGGAGCCGGGCTCCATCACCAACTTCAACTGCAGGAAGACTCCTCCCGGACTCCTACGGGAGCCGAGCTCCGTCACCAACTTCAACTGCTGGTAAGCTCCGTCCGGACTCCTACGGGAGCCGAACTTCGCACCCGACTTCAACTGCAGGAAGACTCCGCCCGGACTCCTACGGGAGCCAGGCTCCATCACCAACTTCAACTGCAGGAAGACTCCACCCGGACTCCTACGGAAGTCGGGCTCCGTCACCAACTTCAACTACAGGAAGACTCCGCCCGGACTCCTACAGGAGCCGGGCTCCGTCACCAACTTCAACTGCTGGTAAGCTCCGTCCGAACTCCAATGGGAGCCGGACTTCGCACCCGACTTCAACTGCAGGAAGACTCCGCCCGGACTCCTACGGGAGCTGGGCTCCGTCACCAACTTCAACTGCAGGAAGACATCGCCCGGACTCCTACGGGAGCCAGGCTCCGTCACCAACTTCAACTGCACGAAGACTCCGTCCGGACTCCTACGGGAGCCGGGCTCCGTCACCAACTTCAACTGCAGGAAGACTCCGTCCGGACTCCTATGGGAGCCGGGCTCCGTCACCAACTTCAACTGCAGGAAGGCTCCGCCCGGACTCCTACGGGAGTCGGGCTCCGTCACCAACTTCAACTGCAGGAAGACTCCGCCCGGACTCCTACGGGAGCCGGGCTCCGTCACCAACTTCAACTGCAGGAAGACTCCACCCAGACTCCTACGGGAGCCGGGCTCCGTCACCAACTTCAACTGTTGGTAAGCTCCGTTCGGACTCCTACGGGAGCCAGACTTCGCACCCAACTTCAACTGCAGGAAGACTCCGTCCGGACTCCTACGGGAGCTGGGCTCCGTCACCAACTTCAACTGCAGGAAGACTCCGTCCGGACTCCTATGGGAGCCGGGCTCCGTCACCAACTTCAACTGCAGGAAGACTCTGCCCAGACTCCTACGGGAGCCGGGCTCCGTCACCAACTTCAACTGCTGGTAAGCTCCGTCCGGACTCCTACGGGTGCCGGACTTCGCACCCAACTTCAACTGCAGGAAGACTCCGCCCGGACTCCTACGGGAGCCGGGCTCCATCACAAACTTCAACTGCAGGAAGACTCCACCCAGACTCCTACGGGAGCCGGGTTCCGTCACCAACTTCAACTGCAG
The DNA here is from genome assembly GCF_000442705.2 of Elaeis guineensis. Lineage (NCBI taxonomy): Eukaryota > Viridiplantae > Streptophyta > Magnoliopsida > Arecales > Arecaceae > Elaeis > Elaeis guineensis. Next base: position 102,347,159 of record NC_025997.2, on the reverse strand, counting down.
GAAGACTCCGCCCGAATTCCTACGGGAGCCGGGCTCTGTCACCAACTTCAACTGTTGGAAGACTCCACCCAGACTGCTATGGGAGCCGGGCTCCGTCACCAACTTCAACTGCAGGAAGGCTCCTCTCGGACTCCTACGGGAGCCGGGCTCCGTCACCAACTTCAACTGCAGGAAGGCTCCTCTCGGACTCCTACGGGAGCCGGGCTCCGTCACCAACTTCAACTGCAGGAAGACTCCGCCCGGACTCCTACGGGAGCCGGGCTCCGTCACCAACTTCAACTGCAAGAAGACTCTGCCCGAACTCCTACGGGAGCCGGGCTCCGTCACCAACTTCAACTGCAGGAAGACTCCGTCCGGACTCCTACGGGAGTCGGGCTCCATCACCAACTTGAACTGCAGGAAGACTTCGCCCGGACTCCTACGGGAGCCGGGCTCCATCACCAACTTCAACTGCTGGTAAGCTCCGTCCGGACTCCTACGGGAGCCAGACTTCGCACCTGACTTCAACTGCAGGAAGACTCCACCCGGACTCCTACGGGAGCTGGGCTCCATCACCAACTTCAACTGTTGGTAAGCTCCGTCCGGACTCCTATGGGAGTCGGACTTCGCACCTAACTTTAATTGCAGGAAGACTCCGCCCGGACTCCTACGGGAGCCGGGCCTCATCCTCGATTTCAACTGCCGGTGAGCTCCGCCCAGACCCCTACGGGAGCCAGACTTCGCCCCTTGCTGTGACTGAAGGAAGACTCCATCCGAACTCTTGCGAAAGTCGGATTCCGAGCTCCTCTTGGACAGATGGCTAACTACCTCTCTCCGCCAGACACTCCAGTCGGACATCAGCCGGCAAACCTTCGCCCCCTGGCGTGCTACAGTAACGACCGCGATTCTGCTCCATTCCCTGCGGCAGATTCCACGCGGCTCCATCACCCCACAACCCTGCTCCACCTCCTGCGACAGATTCCACGCGGCTCCATCACTCTCTGGCAGGCCGTAATAATGGCCACGATCCTGCTCCACTTCCTGCGACTGATACCACGTGATCTTCTATCCTCTGGCAAGTTGCGACAACGGACGTCGCTCCGCTTCTCGTGGCAGACTCCACGTCGCACGCTCCGGTAATAGCCACGGGTCCACCCCACTACTCTCCGCAACAAACTTTTTCTGACTATGGGCGGCCCACTGCCAGACGGTTACGGCATCACCATCAGTTTGTTGCCCCCTCCGCCTATAAAAGGGGGAACCCCAGATACGTTATGGGATAAGCTCTCATTTTTACCTAGAAACTCTGCTAAAATTTCCGTTCGAGCACTCCATTCTTGTTGAGGCAGAGAACTGACTTGTGCATCGGAGGGTCTTGCCGGAGCACCCCACCTCCGATTTAGACTCCTTTTGCAGGTCCCGGCGGTTACCGCGACTCCCTCGACTCCAGCTTCTCCGGCGCAAGCGGATTTTTGCACCAACAAGAACTTTTTTCTTTCTTTCTCTTCTCTTTCTTTTCTCCCTCTTCTTAAAAAAAAAATCTGAACCACACACATTAGGGTTTGCATTGATACATGCACGATAGGAGATCTCTTTATCTTGATCTAGTTGAATCTAATCCTAAAATTGAATGGCTGATCTACGTTAAACCTGAAAATCAAAATGGGCTAAAAATTTTGAAGAACCACTTAGGCAGATGAAGGAATATTTTATTTTTTCACCTATAATCCATCGACTTATATCCACTTACCTGATATTCCTGCAAATCATTATGAGATCAAATCGACTACAATCCAGATGCTCCTATCTTTTCTATGGGAACACCAACGAAGATCCTTACAAGCATCTAGATGAGTTTTTAGAAATCTATTCCATGGTGAAGACTCAAAATTTTATTGATGATACACTTAGACTGACCCTATTCTCCTTCTTACTTAAGGCAAAGCCAAGTACTGGCTTGGCACAATAGGGAGATCGATCCGAACTTGGGCTGAAATGTAGTACGAATTTCTTAAGAAATTCTATCCCATAGGTTGAACCAACATCATGAGATGAGCCATCATTGGATTTGTTCAACTTCAGGAGAACAAATTCATGAGTCATAGAAGTGACTTAAGAAACTTCTTAAAAAATGCCCACACTATAGTCTATCTAAGTGGTAAATTGTTTAAGTCTTTTATGAGGGTATAGTGTGATCAGTATAGACAGATGGTTGATGCATCTTATGGAGATGCATTCATGAGTAAGAGTGAGGATGAAGGCTATACATTATTTGAAATCGTTAGTGAAAAGTCGATCAACCATCCTTCTGAAGCAAAATTCAGTGCAGGGGTAAAATGATAATTTTTAAAACTTTTCAAAATTATGATTTTACAGTAAAAAAAATATTAATTAATCTAATTAATTAACATGAATTTATCCTACACTAGGATCTAAATATAAATATAGCATGTATGTATTTAAATTTAAAATTTAAATTTGAACAATAAACACTTTACTGTAATTGTATTCAGAACACAATACCTTTGTATGGGTAGTAGATCACCGTAATCTGATTCACCGTCGGAGAGTCTGATCATCATGATATAGTCCACACAGTATGTCTGGCCTCTACGGATCATCCATATGAAGTTTTCGATCTGATCGACTTCTCACGAGTGCTAGCTCGTTGTAGAGCCTTTCGACGACCAATGCTTGATCGAAACTCCTTCGATCGATGTCTGTCGATTCTTTGGATGCTCTGGATCATCAGCAGATTGTGCTTGAGAGGATGATGAAGATTTTTCTAAAATTTGGTGGGGCTCACGATACTCGTAGCTCACCTTCTCACTTCCCGAACCCCGGACTGAAACCCTAGGAACTCACTGAAACCCTGCGCACCTTTTTCTTCTTTCTTTCTTTTTCTCTCGGAAGGATATGGACCTTCACCTCACGCACAAGATTCCTCACACCCAGATTTTCTCTTCAAATTTTTTTCCATTACCCACGCCCAACTCTTCTCCTCCTTTTAAAACAACAACAAACGTTCTTATCTCTACGTGAGAGGATAAAGATGAGTAATTGCATATTTGAATTCAAATCAAATTTTGAATTCAAATGGAAAACCAATTTATCCCTATCCACTAAGGGCATGAGAAGAGGAGGGCATGGCTTAATTTGTGCATGAGTGATTTCATGACAAATATTTTTTCATGTAATAAATGGGGGCGTTAAAAGAGGATAAGGTCAAGGCGCTAAGATTGGTTGCTCATTCAAAATTCAAATTTTGTTTTTGAATTTGAATGGCCAATCAATCATCCTTATCCACTCATTAGGTGCATTAAAGTAGGACGTGAGGAGGGGCTTTGCATAAGAAAAAATTCATGAGAACTTCCTTCTCGTGAATTCAATTGGGCACAGTGGAAGTGAGGTGGCGCAGGGAGAATGTAACCCTGATCGAAGAGTTCCTAAACCAGTGGACTCTTGACCTCGGTACCCAAAATGTGTGAAATTCATGATCGGAGAATCCTGATTCTCGATCATAGAATTCCAGACATGAAGGACTCTTCACCAGCTATCAGATCAGATAGGAAACTCTAATGTGTGTGACCCCGCAGGTTCGAATCTAAGCCGTAGCACAGGAACCAATTCCTGTACTAATCAAAGTGACCATCTAGCAATGGTACCCGATGTCCGGATAGGTCGAATAGCCACAATCGCAATACTCAGAACCTATGTGAATATAGTTACTGTATAATTCATCCTTTTGACCCCTGTGTTTAGGATGACTCAAGGTTAAACTTTCAACCCTGATCAGATCATCCGAATCGTGCTTAACTCAAACAGTCTTGTGACTCCTCACTAGGACTACCTTAGCCAAGATTTTACTAAATTGAAATACGACTATACACAGCTCCTAAACTGGAGTGGTCAATCCCATTTTGACACACGCACCGGCAAGTCAAGTACTTGACTACACCCAGCAGCCTTCTGTCACTGAATTAGAAATTCAGGTAGTCTAGTGCCTAAGTACAGTGAGTTGCTTGCAAGTCACCATGGCGGCTCAGGTCGGAGGGACATTTATACCCATATTCCATCAGAGCAAATCTTGACAGTAGAAATAGCTCCGGAGTCGGTCACGTTCAGTGCAGATATACCCTTACATCTCACCTGTATGCCATACCAGTGTCTACACACTCTTTGGTTAAGAGGACAACCATCCTATATGGCACACAATGACCTATGCTTGATAAACGTTATCGTCCTTGGTGGCAACGTATCATTTAGTCGCGAACAGATTTAAGACTAAACGACAAATCCTTCTTTGTCGAGTCTAAATAGTCCTAAGGACTTCACCACAACATAGGAGTTCATTAGAAGATGAAATATTTTATGATGAAAAAATATCAAAAATTTTTATTAATTCATAATTCATGTACATATACAAAAGGAGCACAACTGTCAACAGGCTGACGATTGACTTTGGAACACTATTCCCAACAATCTCCCACTTGGTCTAAAACCAATCGGTGCAGTATCTAATACCCATCTTCGACTTGTAGTTGTCGAACTCCTTCACCACAATGACTTTAGTGAATGGGTCGGCCAGGTTCTCCTTTCCGTCGATCTTCTGAAGGTCGACGTCACCTCGATCCATAATTTTCCAGATGAGATGGTAGCGGCGCAGAATATGCTTCGTCCGCTGTGTTGCCTTTGGTCCTTCGCCTGAGCAATGGCTCCAGAGCTGTCATAGTAGAGCAGAACTGGACCAAAAAGGGAGGGTGCTACTCCGAGCTCGGTGATGAACTTTCTCAGCCACACCACTTCTTGGCAGCATCTGATGCAGCGACATACTTTGCCTCATAAACTGAATCAGCCACTGTGTGCTGCTTGGAACTCTTCCAGCAGATAACCCCACCATAAAGGGTAAAAATAAATCCCGACACACTTTTGCTGTCATCATGATCAGATTGGACACTAGAGTCTGTAAACCCTATAAGTCTCAAGTCTGATTCACCATAAAACAAGCCGCTGGTCCTTAGTATTTCTTAAATACTTCAGGATGGTTTTAACAACCTTCCAGTGATTCTCCCCTGGATCAGATTGGTATCTACTCACTACCTCTAGTGAGTAGCCACATCTGGTCGTGTACATGTCATGGCGTACATGATAGATTCCATTGTCGAAGCATATAAAATTCTACCCATATGCTCTCTCTCTTGAGGTGTTGTCAGACAATCCTTCTTTGAGAGAGAAATTCCATGGCCTATCGGTAGATAGTCTTTCTTGGAATTCTCCATGCTGAACCTCTTCAGCATAGTATCTATGTACATAGACTGGGATAAATCAAGCAATCTTTTAGATATATCCTATAGATCCTCATCCCTAAGATGTAGGAAGCTTCTCCCAGATCCTTCATGGGAGAACTGTGACGACAGCCAAATCTTTATTCCCTGTAATGCAGGGATATCATTCCCTATTAAGAGAATGTCATCCACATACAATACAAGAAATACTACTACTAGACCATTTAGCCCACTTATAAATGCAGGGCTCTTCTCCATTCTTAATGAAGCCATACATCTTGATCGTCCTATCAAAACGTATGTTCCAACTCCGGGATGCCTGCTTAAGTCCATAAATGGACCTCTGTAGTCTGCACACCTTTAGACTCATCTGTGGATGTGAATCCTTCAGGTTGTATTATATACACCTCTTCGTCTAGCTCTCTGTTTAGGAAAGCTGTCTTCACATCCATCTGTCAGATTTCATAGTCCAGATGGGCAGCTATCGCAAGCATAATCTGAATGAATTTGAGCATTGCCACTGGAGAAAACGTCTCGTCATAGTCTATACCATAACGTTGATGATATCCTTGGCAACTAGACGGGGCTTTATAGGTTTCCACCTTTCCGTCTGCGCCCCTCTTCCTCTTGAAGACCCACTTACACCCTATGGGTTTTACTCCTTCGGGTGGATCAACCAATGTCACACATCGTTGACCTTCATGGACTCCATTTTGAATTTCATGCCTCTAGCCATTTTTCAGAGTTGGGTCTCTGCATTGCATCCATGTAGGTGATCGGATTCTCATCGTTTTCATCAAGTTTGATAGGATCGTCGTCCCAGACCAAGAAACCATAGTATCTGTCCGGTTGACGTGGTACTCTACCAGATCGCCTTAAGGGTGCTTGAACAATGGGCTCCGGATCTGATCTAATCAAATTCGGTTCAGGTTCAGCAACTTGGCATCGAATTTTTTACCTGTTGAATTTCATCAAGATCGACCTTAGAGGCAACAGTCCCTTCACCAAGGAACTCCCTTCCAAAAAAATTGCCTGAAGGCTGACAAACACTTTTTGCTCATCAGCTAGGTAGAAGTAATACCCTTTGGTCTCTTTGGGTACCTTTATAAAATTACACTTGTCAGACCTAGGTCCAAGCTTGTCCGTAATTAAACGTTTAACATAAGTCGGACACCCCCAAACCCTAAGGTGCGAGAGTACTGGCTTACGTCCTATCCATATCTCATATGGCGTTTTGGTTACAGACTTACTCGGAACCCTATTTAGAAGGTAACAAAGCCGATTCGAGTGCATATCCCAAAAAGGAGATCGGCAGACCAGCAAACCCCATCATGGATCGAACCATGTCCAAACAAGGCCCGATTCCTCCTTTCAGACACACTATTATGCTGTGGTGTTCTAGGAGGTGTCCACTGAGAGAGAATCCCATTCTCTCCAAGATATGTCAGAAAATCATTGGAAAGGTATTCACTCCTCAATCAGATCGAAGAGTTTTAATATACTTTTCAGTTTATTTTTTACCTCATTTCGGAATAGTTTGAACATTTCAAATGACTCCGACTTATGCTTCATTAAATAGACATACCCATACCTCGATAGGTCGTCTGTGAAGGTTATGAAGTAGAAATATCCACCTCTTGCACTTTGAGCTCATGGGTCCACATACATCAGATTATACCAGAGCCAAGAGTTCACTGGCTCGCTCACTTTTTCCAGTAAAAGGTGACTTGGTCATTTTACCAAGAAGACAGGACTCACAGGTTGGAAGTGATTCACAATCACCTACTTCAAGAATTCCTTCTTGAGCCAACCTATTTATCCTGTTCTTTGATATATGACCTAGTCTACAGTGCCAAAGGTAGACTTCTGACACATTATCTATTCTAGGACATTTACCGAAGGTTTGAACCACATTAACAGGTTGTGATAGAAAGTAAATTCCATTATAAAGTTATCCAATAAACATTGTAACACCATTCAAATGATATTGCAAATATTTTCTTTTATTAAAAATTGATAACCATCTATAAAGAAATAATATTTAATAAAAAGCTTAGACAATAGTGACATTCACTCAGAATTATATTTCGAGAATTGATTAAAGGTTCATGATTCCTAATGCTAGAACTGAAACTTTGCTTCTATCTCCAACGTTTAGGAATCTCTCACTTCATCAAATCTCCTACTGACCTACAAACCCTACATCGAATTGCAAATATGATAAGGGCTTCCGGTATCCAATA
>NC_025997.2:102243499-102339552 GCF_000442705.2 Elaeis guineensis | reverse complement strand
TGGAGAAATTAAACAAAAATGATGAGCAATTAAACAAAAAGCAATTCAACAAAAGCAAAACCATAAATGATGAGCAATTAAAGAAAAAGCAATCAAAAAAGCAATCCATACAAATTATGAAAAATTAATGAATGAATTGAAAAATTTAAAGAACAATATCAAAAGTACAATGCTAAGTACAATGCAAATAAGTAACTTTAAATTACTTCTTTACATATGCTCTGATTTGCTTTAAAAATTTAAATATGCTCTGATATACTTCAAAGTTCCAACTTGCTCTGATACATCTTTTGAAATTTTATTTACCTTGATACATCTTAAGAAATTTAACTTACTCTGATACATCTTAAAATTTTTTTAACTTGCTCTGATACATTATAAAATTTGCTCTGATACATTGTGAAATTTTCTCTGATACATTGTAAAATCTTTTCTGATAATATTGTAAAAATTATTTTTCTTACTCTAATACATTGCAAAATTTATTTTTCTCTTGCTCTGATACATCTTAAACTCAAAATGATCTAATACTCTTTTCAAATCTTTAAGAAAATGGATAAACTATTTTTGTATATGACTATTTATATTACATGCCAAAAGAATCATATTCTTTTCAAGCATCTATAATGCATTCACATAAATGCTTTTGTTCAAATATTTTGTCATCATCAAAAAGGGAAGATTGTTGCTCCTAGATTGATTTTGATGATTACAAAGCAAATTGAAGGGATACAAATATTTTTAAAAGTCTTTATGCTCTTCAGGGGCAAAATTATAATTTTACTAAAATTTTGATTTGATAGCATCATTTGGTAGAACAAATGATTTGTAATCTATTGGTGAAAATTTCATTGTTTTTGGACTTATATTTTTGAAGTTATGAAGGTTTGAAGTGCATGAGTCGACTCATGAGTCAACTCATGGCACTATGAGCTGATTGGCACGCAAAAATTTCCCTTGGTACGCTGGATTTTTGACTTGGCACGACTTGTGAGTCGACTCATGAGTCGACCCACAAGGCATGAGTCGACTCATAAGTCGACCTCTGCTGATTTGAGCCAAAAAATCCAGAAATCAAACTTGTCTGGCTGTTGCAACAGAAGTCGACTCATGAGTCGACTCTGAAGCATGAGTCGACTCATGAGTCGACCCCTGCGATGAAAAATATCCGCAACGGCTAGTTTTTTGCCCGTTTTAATTGCCTTTTATGCTTCCTAAAAATGCTCTAACGGCTCTTTTTCTGCCTAATATGTTTTCTCTTGTTTCTTAAGGCTATAAAAGGTTTCAAATGGTGAAAGAAAATGCAGATCAAACATATACACAATAGAGAGGATCCAAAATATACACGAGGTGATCAACGAGATACTCAAAAAAAAAAAAAAAAGAAAAGAGGATCCAAAATCTACAAGAGAGAGATAGGTGATCCACAATATACACGAGAGATTGTGAAAGAGATTCAAGAGCATTCAAAGAGAGGATTTTTCATGCCTATTGTTCAACCTTGATCAAGAGATCTTTCAAAGCCTTCAAGAAGTCTTCAATCAAAGATCATCTTCTCCTCAAGCGTTCATTCAACTTTTCATCCATCTTGAGGAAATACAAAAGGGGATTCTTCATTTGAGTAAAGTATTTTTATTGTTATATTCGCTCATTTAAGGAGCTGTTATTGTATTAATTTGTGCTTTAAATTGTCTTACTCTTTGTGAGTAATTGTTCTTGTTTTTGGAGGGTTTCCAAAACAAGGGAAGGTTGATCCGAACCTGAAATCGGAGTGTTTTTGGGTTGGCTTGTACCCGAGAAACAAGTGGACTAGCTTGGGATAGCTAGTGTCGGAGTTTCCGACGTTTGTATTCGGGTTGAATACAAGTATAGTGGATTGAAATTCCCAAGTAGGAGCTTGGGGAGTGGATGTAGGTGCAAGGTTGGCACCGAACCACTATAAATCCTTGTGTTTGTGGTGTGCTTTATTGTTTCTCTTTATTTCTTTATTATATCCTTGCATTCTTGCTTTAGGAATTAATCTTGAATTAAAGTCTTTCTTCTCAATTCATCATAAGTAATTAGTTAAGCTTAAAATTTTTAAAAACCCAATTCACCCCCCCCTCTTGGGTTGCATAGCTGGGCAACAGAAGGTCTCAGACCTCAGGGGCAGGAGTTGGAGAGCTCGACGTTACTGGAAGGGGGCTGCGGCAGCAGTGGTAGCGGGAGAGGGACCGGCCTCATCTTCAGACTCCTCACCCAGGAAGCTGAGGTCGAGCTCCAAAAATTTTTTGGCCACCTTCTCTTGGCAGAGCTCGAACCCCTTGATGAACGCCTCCTGGCCAAATTGGACATTCTGGTCCCTCATCTCTGCGGAGGTCTTGAATTCCTCTATTGCAAGAACCCTGGCCTCCGAGATCAGGACTGAAATCTGCTCAGCCAAGTTGGCGACCTCGGCCTCTGCCTTTCTCACCGTCTCCTCCAAGGTCTGCTTCTCCTCCTCCCGGGCTTGTTTCTCTCTTTCCAGGGCCTCTTGGAGGGCGACTACTTCGACTGTCTTTTCTTTGATGCGAGCGACCTCGGCCCGACAATGCTCCTCCACCTGGACGGCATCCCTCCTCGCCCGGTTCGTTGCCTCGATATTGGCGAGGAGCTGGTGCCCAATCTGCAAGGGCGACAAGGGGATCAGAACAAGGGTCGAATAGTCGGTTAAATGAAGATTTGTTTACCTCGAGGAAGGACCCTAGGGAGTCCCAAACTCGCTACTTCAGGATCGACGCGGTCGATCCTCTCGACGACTTCGGCAGGATGCAGCCGTCGATCAACCGCCTGATCAAGTCCCTGTCATTGAAGGGATTCTCTGGCTCCTCTTCGAAACTGAGGGACTCGTCAGTGGTGGCTCGATGGCTATTCATCCTGCGGGCCACCAACTTCCTTCTCTTCCCCCTCTCGACTACGGACGCCTCCATGGAGCGGACCCCCAAAACGGGAGCCCAGTCGGTGGACTCCTCAAAGAAGCCTGGGGGGCTGTAGGTTCGGCGTCCGAGGGAACATCGATCGCTGGTGCCGCTTGGATGGGTGCGGCCAAGCTCGACTCTCCATCCTGGCCCTCTTTGCCGATCCAGAGGCCACGGCACCTTTTCTTTTGTGGGCCTTGAGGCCCCTAGCAAGCATCCGTGCTGCTTCGACGTCCATTCCTTAAAAAAAAAAAAAAAAAAAAGAGAGAAAGGGGGGAGAGATCAGAAATCAATAATGGAATGAAAAAGGAGTGGCACAAAAAAAAAAGAGAAAAAAAAAGAGAAAGAAGAAGAGAGAAGAATAAAAAGAGAAAGAAGAAGGACAGAAGAAAAGAAGAGAAAGGAAAAGATGAAGTACTCGCAGGATCCTAGGGGCTCAGGCCGATATTGAATAAAAATTGCTCCCTCAGAAGGTTGGGAAGGGAAGGAGCGGAATAGGCGAGAAGCTTCCGGGCAGCCTGGAGGTCGTCCTCCCCCAGGTTGGGGGCCCGACGGACAGAATCCCTCAGAGAGCCCCAAGGGGGGCAGGCCCAGCCTCAGGGTCGGGCAGTGGACGAAGAGGTATTTCTCCTTCCAGTTATAGATTGAAGAGGGGGCACCTTTCAGCAACCCCTTCTTGCCGAACTGAGGGGAGAAATACCACCAGTCCTTCGTCGAATGATGACACTTGAAAGTATAGAAGTGCCTAAACAGAGAGAGGGACGGTCGGACCTCGACTACGTGGAAAAGGGAGAGAAACCCTATCAAAAACCTAAAAGAATTCGGAGCAACAGAAGCCAAAGAGATGTCTAAGAAGCGAAAGAAGGCGACAACAAAGGACGGAAGCGAAAGTTGGAGTCCGGCACGGAACACCTCCTGATACAGGCAAAAACGATCGGGTGGGGAAGTGCTAGCCCGGTCGGAGGGGCCAGGCAGCTCCAGGTCGTACTTCGGAGGAACTCCATACTGAACCCTTATCAGAAGGAGTTCATCCAGAGTCAGAGAGCATGGAATGGCATCCAGCGCAAAAATCGAGTGAAGCCCAGCCCCAGATGCGGGTTCATCTACAGAACGAGGGACCTGGGGGGTTGAGGCGGAAGAACTCCCAGAACCGCTGGGAGCGGAAGAGCCGGAAGATATTTCGAAAAACTTCGAATGAAGACTCTAAAGATCCTGAAGAAGACGGACAGGACAAAGGACGAGAGGTCATAGGAGACTAACTCAGAGGAATACAATAGAGAAAAAAAAATGGCAAAGAAAAGGCCCCTAAGTGGCGGGAAGAAAGACGAAGGTTCTGGGACTAACCTAGATCGCTCTGAGGGATGTAGAGGGGTGAGGACAGGGACGACTCGAAGGGCGCCTATGGCCCGAGAAGTTGCCAAGAGAAACAGGGCTCTCGAAGAAAGGGCAGATACTGATAGAACTTTGAAGCGGAATAGGGCCCCTAAAGGTGGAAGGATGGGTTTAAATAGACCCTGGGATTCGGCGCCATAATGATCGCGAATCCCCCAGGCCGGCCCACACTTGACACGTGTCCCACTCGCCATGGTAGGTGGCTAAAAGCGGCTGACGGTTGGCAGGGCCATTATTGCACCGTATCTGGGCCAGTGTACCAGCAAAAATTTTGAAGGGTCCCTTCGTATCGCCCCGATTCAAAAAGACTCCAGCACGTGCACATTTAATGCCAAATATCTGGGGGCGATCGTGCGCAGGATTCGAGGGGACAACTTCGGCTATACCAATCTCTCTGTACTTTCTTCATTCAAAATTCAAACTCGAAAGTAGGGGTCTGGTGTTGGGTATAAAATACCCTCAGCCAAAGTTCTCAGCGAAATTGACCCTTGCAGGCTCCGTCCCCGACTTCAACAGCAGGAAGACTCCGCCTGGACTCCTACGGGAGCTGGGCTCCGTCACCAACTTCAACTGCAGGAAGACTCCGCTCGGACTCATACGAGAGTCGGGCTCCGTCACCAACTTCATCTGCAGGAAGACTCCGCCCGGACTCCTACGGGAGCCGGGCTCCGTCACCAACTTCAACTGCTGGTAAGCTTCGTCCGGACTCCTACGGGAGCCGGACTTCGCACCTGACTTTAATTGTAGGAAGAATCCGCCCAGACTCCTACGGGAGCCGGGCTCCGTCACCAACTTCAACTGTAGGAAGACTCCGCCCGGACTCCTACGGGAGCCGGGCTCTGTCACCAACTTCAACTGCAGGAAGACTCCGCCCGGACTCCTACGGGAGCCGGGCTCTGTCACCGACTTCAATTGCAGGAAGACTCCGCCCGAACTCCTATGGGAGCCGGGCTCCGTCACCAACTTCAACTACTGGTAAGCTCCGTCCGGACTCCCACGGGAGTCGGACTTCGCACCCGACTTCAACTGCAGGAAGACTCCACCCGGACTCCTACGGGAGCCGGGTTCTGTCACCAACTTCAACTGCAGGAAGACTCCGCCCGGACTCCTACGGGAGCCGGGCTCCGTCACCAACTTCAACTGCAGAAAGACTCCGCCTGGACTCCTATGGGAGCCAGGCTCCGTCACCAACTTCAACTGCAGGAAGACTCCGCTCGGACTCCTACGGGAGCCGGGCTCCATCACCAACTTCAACTGCAGGAAGACTCCTCCCGGACTCCTACGGGAGCCGAGCTCCGTCACCAACTTCAACTGCTGGTAAGCTCCGTCCGGACTCCTACGGGAGCCGAACTTCGCACCCGACTTCAACTGCAGGAAGACTCCGCCCGGACTCCTACGGGAGCCAGGCTCCATCACCAACTTCAACTGCAGGAAGACTCCACCCGGACTCCTACGGAAGTCGGGCTCCGTCACCAACTTCAACTACAGGAAGACTCCGCCCGGACTCCTACAGGAGCCGGGCTCCGTCACCAACTTCAACTGCTGGTAAGCTCCGTCCGAACTCCAATGGGAGCCGGACTTCGCACCCGACTTCAACTGCAGGAAGACTCCGCCCGGACTCCTACGGGAGCTGGGCTCCGTCACCAACTTCAACTGCAGGAAGACATCGCCCGGACTCCTACGGGAGCCAGGCTCCGTCACCAACTTCAACTGCACGAAGACTCCGTCCGGACTCCTACGGGAGCCGGGCTCCGTCACCAACTTCAACTGCAGGAAGACTCCGTCCGGACTCCTATGGGAGCCGGGCTCCGTCACCAACTTCAACTGCAGGAAGGCTCCGCCCGGACTCCTACGGGAGTCGGGCTCCGTCACCAACTTCAACTGCAGGAAGACTCCGCCCGGACTCCTACGGGAGCCGGGCTCCGTCACCAACTTCAACTGCAGGAAGACTCCACCCAGACTCCTACGGGAGCCGGGCTCCGTCACCAACTTCAACTGTTGGTAAGCTCCGTTCGGACTCCTACGGGAGCCAGACTTCGCACCCAACTTCAACTGCAGGAAGACTCCGTCCGGACTCCTACGGGAGCTGGGCTCCGTCACCAACTTCAACTGCAGGAAGACTCCGTCCGGACTCCTATGGGAGCCGGGCTCCGTCACCAACTTCAACTGCAGGAAGACTCTGCCCAGACTCCTACGGGAGCCGGGCTCCGTCACCAACTTCAACTGCTGGTAAGCTCCGTCCGGACTCCTACGGGTGCCGGACTTCGCACCCAACTTCAACTGCAGGAAGACTCCGCCCGGACTCCTACGGGAGCCGGGCTCCATCACAAACTTCAACTGCAGGAAGACTCCACCCAGACTCCTACGGGAGCCGGGTTCCGTCACCAACTTCAACTGCAGGAAGACTCCGCCCGAATTCCTACGGGAGCCGGGCTCTGTCACCAACTTCAACTGTTGGAAGACTCCACCCAGACTGCTATGGGAGCCGGGCTCCGTCACCAACTTCAACTGCAGGAAGGCTCCTCTCGGACTCCTACGGGAGCCGGGCTCCGTCACCAACTTCAACTGCAGGAAGGCTCCTCTCGGACTCCTACGGGAGCCGGGCTCCGTCACCAACTTCAACTGCAGGAAGACTCCGCCCGGACTCCTACGGGAGCCGGGCTCCGTCACCAACTTCAACTGCAAGAAGACTCTGCCCGAACTCCTACGGGAGCCGGGCTCCGTCACCAACTTCAACTGCAGGAAGACTCCGTCCGGACTCCTACGGGAGTCGGGCTCCATCACCAACTTGAACTGCAGGAAGACTTCGCCCGGACTCCTACGGGAGCCGGGCTCCATCACCAACTTCAACTGCTGGTAAGCTCCGTCCGGACTCCTACGGGAGCCAGACTTCGCACCTGACTTCAACTGCAGGAAGACTCCACCCGGACTCCTACGGGAGCTGGGCTCCATCACCAACTTCAACTGTTGGTAAGCTCCGTCCGGACTCCTATGGGAGTCGGACTTCGCACCTAACTTTAATTGCAGGAAGACTCCGCCCGGACTCCTACGGGAGCCGGGCCTCATCCTCGATTTCAACTGCCGGTGAGCTCCGCCCAGACCCCTACGGGAGCCAGACTTCGCCCCTTGCTGTGACTGAAGGAAGACTCCATCCGAACTCTTGCGAAAGTCGGATTCCGAGCTCCTCTTGGACAGATGGCTAACTACCTCTCTCCGCCAGACACTCCAGTCGGACATCAGCCGGCAAACCTTCGCCCCCTGGCGTGCTACAGTAACGACCGCGATTCTGCTCCATTCCCTGCGGCAGATTCCACGCGGCTCCATCACCCCACAACCCTGCTCCACCTCCTGCGACAGATTCCACGCGGCTCCATCACTCTCTGGCAGGCCGTAATAATGGCCACGATCCTGCTCCACTTCCTGCGACTGATACCACGTGATTCTTCTATCCTCTGGCAAGTTGCGACAACGGACGTCGCTCCGCTTCTCGTGGCAGACTCCACGTCGCACGCTCCGGTAATAGCCACGGGTCCACCCCACTACTCTCCGCAACAAACTTTTTCTGACTATGGGCGGCCCACTGCCAGACGGTTACGGCATCACCATCAGTTTGTTGCCCCCTCCGCCTATAAAAGGGGGAACCCCAGATACGTTATGGGATAAGCTCTCATTTTTACCTAGAAACTCTGCTAAAATTTCCGTTCGAGCACTCCATTCTTGTTGAGGCAGAGAACTGACTTGTGCATCGGAGGGTCTTGCCGGAGCAACCCCACCTCCGATTTAGACTCCTTTTGCAGGTCCCGGCGGTTACCGCGACTCCCTCGACTCCAGCTTCTCCGGCGCAAGCGGATTTTTGCACCAACAAGAACTTTTTTCTTTCTTTCTCTTCTCTTTCTTTTCTCCCTCTTCTTAAAAAAAAAATCTGAACCACACACATTAGGGTTTGCATTGATACATGCACGATAGGAGATCTCTTTATCTTGATCTAGTTGAATCTAATCCTAAAATTGAATGGCTGATCTACGTTAAACCTGAAAATCAAATGGCTAAAAATTTTGAAGAACCACTTAGGCAGATGAAGGAATATTTTATTTTTTTCACCTATAATCCATCGACTTATATCCACTTACCTGATATTCCTGCAAATCATTATGAGATCAAATCGACTACAATCCAGATGCTCCTATCTTTCTATGGGAACACCAACGAAGATCCTTACAAGCATCTAGATGAGTTTTTAGAAATCTATTCCATGGTGAAGACTCAAAATTTTATTGATGATACACTTAGACTGACCCTATTCTCCTTCTTACTTAAGGCAAAGCCAAGTACTGGCTTGGCACAATAGGGAGATCGATCCGAACTTGGGCTGAAATGTAGTACGAATTTCTTAAGAAATTCTATCCCATAGGTTGAACCAACATCATGAGATGAGCCATCATTGGATTTGTTCAACTTTCAGGAGAACAAATTCATGAGTCATAGAAGTGACTTAAGAAACTTCTTAAAAAATGCCCACACTATAGTCTATCTAAGTGGTAAATTGTTTAAGTCTTTTA
Source organism: Elaeis guineensis (assembly GCF_000442705.2). Taxonomy (NCBI): domain Eukaryota; kingdom Viridiplantae; phylum Streptophyta; class Magnoliopsida; order Arecales; family Arecaceae; genus Elaeis; species Elaeis guineensis. The sequence goes on along the minus strand of NC_025997.2, from coordinate 102,330,665 downwards.
TGAGGGTATAGGTGATCAGTATAGACAGATGGTTGATGCATCTTATGGAGATGCATTCATGAGTAAGAGTGAGGATGAAGGCTATACATTATTTGAAATCGTTAGTGAAAAGTCGATCAACCATCCTTCTGAAGCAAAATTCAGTGCAGGGGTAAAATGATAATTTTAAAACTTTTCAAAATTATGATTTTACAGTAAAAAAATATTAATTAATCTAATTAATTAACATGAATTTATCCTACACTAGGATCTAAATATGATATATAGCATGTATGTATTTAAATTTAAAATTTAAATTTGAACAATAAACACTTTACTGTAATGTATTCAGAACACAATACCTTTGTATGGGTAGTAGATCACCGTAATCTGATCACCGTCGGGAGAGTCTGATCATCATGATATAGCCACACAGTATGTCTGGCCTCTACGGATCATCCATATGAAGTTTTCGATCTGATCGACTTCTCACGAGTGCTAGCTCGTTGTAGAGCCCTTTCGACGACCAATGCTGATCGAACTCCTTCGATCGATGTCTGTCGATTCTTTGGATGCTCTGGATCATCAGCAGATGTGCTTGAGAGGATGATGAAGATTTTTCTAAAATTTGGTGGGCTCACGATACTCGTAGCTCACCTTCTCACTTCCCGAACCCCGGACTGAAACCCTAGGGAACTCACTGAAACCCTGCGCACCTTTTTTCTTTCTTTTCTTTCTTTTTCTCTCGGAAGGATATGGACCTTCACCTCACGCACAAGGATTCCTCACACCCAGATTTTCTCTTCAAAATTTTTCCATTACCCACGCCCAACTCTTCTCCTCCTTTTAAAACAACAACAAACGTCTTATCTACGTGAGAGGATAAAGATGAGTAATTGCATATTTGAATTCAAATCAAATTTTGAATTCAAATGGAAACCAATTTATCCCTATCCACTAAGGGCATGAGAAGAGGAGGGCATGGCTTAATTTGTGCATGAGTGATTTCATGACAAATATTTTTTCATGTAATAAATGGGGCGTTAAAAGAGGATAAGGTCAAGGCGCTAAGATTGGTTGCTCATTCAAATTCAAATTTTGTTTTGAATTTGAATGGCCAATCAATCATCCTTATCCACTCATTAGGTGCATTAAAGTAGGACGTGAGGAGGGCTTTGCATAAGAAAAAATTCATGAGAACTTCCTTCTCGTGAATTCAATTGGGCACAGTGGAAGTGAGGTGGCGCAGGGAGAATGTAACCCTGATCGAAGAGTCCTAAACCAGTGGGACTCTTGACCTCGGTACCCAAAATGTGTGAAATTCATGATCGGAGAATCCTGATTCTCGATCATAGAATTCCAGACATGAAGGACTCTTCACCAGCTATCAGATCAGATAGGAAACTCTAATGTGTGTGACCCCGCAGGTTCGAATCTAAGCCGGTAGCACAGGAACCAATTCCTGTACTAATCAAAGTGACCATCTAGCAATGGTACCCGATGTCCGGATAGGTCGAATAGCCACAATCGCAATACTCAGAACCTATGTGAATATAGTTACTGTATAATTCATCCTTTTGACCCCTGTGTTTAGGATGACTCAAGGTTAAACTTTCAACCCTGATCAGATCATCCGAATCGTGCTTAACTCAAACAGTCTTGTGACTCCTCACTAGGACTACCTTAGCCAAGATTTTACTAAATTGAAATACGACTATACACAGCTCCTAAACTGGAGTGGTCAATCCCATTTTGACACACGCACCGGCAAGTCAAGTACTTGACTACACCCAGCAGCCTTCTGTCACTGAATTAGAAATTCAGGTAGTCTAGTGCCTAAGTACAGTGAGTTGCTTGCAAGTCACCATGGCGGTCTCAGGTCGGAGGGACATTTATACCCATATTCCATCAGAGCAAATCTTGACAGTAGAAATAGCTCCGGAGTCGGTCACGTTCAGTGCAGATATACCCTTACATCTCACCTGTATGCCATACCAGTGTCTACACACTCTTTGGTTAAGAGGACAACCATCCTATATGGCACACAATGACCTATGCTTGATAAACGTTATCGTCCTTGGTGGCAACGTATCATTTAGTCGCGAACAGATTTAAGGACTAAACGACAAATCCTTCTTTGTCGAGTCTAAATAGTCCTAAGGACTTCACCACAACATAGGAGTTCATTAGAAGATGAAATATTTTATGATGAAAAAATATCAAAATAATTTTTATTAATTCATAATTCATGTACATATACAAAAGGAGCACAACTGTCAACAGGCTGACGATTGACTTTGGAACACTATTCCCAACAATCTCCCACTTGGTCTAAAACCAATCGGTGCAGTATCTAATACCCATCTTCGACTTGTAGTTGTCGAACTCCTTCACCACAATGACTTTAGTGAATGGGTCGGCCAGGTTCTCCTTTCCGTCGATCTTCTGAAGGTCGACGTCACCTCGATCCATAATTTTCCAGATGAGATGGTAGCGGCGCAGAATATGCTTCGTCCGCTGGTGTGCCTTTGGTTCCTTCGCCTGAGCAATGGCTCCAGAGCTGTCATAGTAGAGCAGAACTGGACCAAAAAGGGAGGGTGCTACTCCGAGCTCGGTGATGAACTTTCTCAGCCACACCACTTCTTTGGCAGCATCTGATGCAGCGACATACTTTGCCTCATAAACTGAATCAGCCACTGTGTGCTGCTTGGAACTCTTCCAGCAGATAACCCCACCATAAAGGGTAAAAATAAATCCCGACACACTTTTGCTGTCATCATGATCAGATTGGACACTAGAGTCTGTAAACCCTATAAGTCTCAAGTCTGATTCACCATAAACAAGCCGCTGGTCCTTAGTATTTCTTAAATACTTCAGGATGGTTTTAACAACCTTCCAGTGATTCTCCCCTGGATCAGATTGGTATCTACTCACTACCTCTAGTGAGTATGCCACATCTGGTCGTGTACATGTCATGGCGTACATGATAGATTCCATTGTCGAAGCATATAAAATTCTACCCATATGCTCTCTCTCTTGAGGTGTTGTCAGACAATCCTTCTTTGAGAGAGAAATTCCATGGCCTATCGGTAGATAGTCTTTCTTGGAATTCTCCATGCTGAACCTCTTCAGCATAGTATCTATGTACATAGACTGGGATAAATCAAGCAATCTTTTAGATATATCCCTATAGATCCTCATCCCTAAGATGTAGGAAGCTTCTCCCAGATCCTTCATGGAGAACTGTGACGACAGCCAAATCTTTATTCCCTGTAATGCAGGGATATCATTCCCTATTAAGAGAATGTCATCCACATACAATACAAGAAATACTACTACTAGACCATTAGCCCACTTATAAATGCAGGGCTCTTCTCCATTCTTAATGAAGCCATACATCTTGATCGTCCTATCAAAACGTATGTTCCAACTCCGGGATGCCTGCTTAAGTCCATAAATGGACCTCTGTAGTCTGCACACCTTAGACTCATCTGTGGATGTGAATCCTTCAGGTTGTATTATATACACCTCTTCGTCTAGCTCTCTGTTTAGGAAAGCTGTCTTCACATCCATCTGTCAGATTTCATAGTCCAGATGGGCAGCTATCGCAAGCATAATCTGAATGAATTTGAGCATTGCCACTGGAGAAAACGTCTCGTCATAGTCTATACCATAACGTTGATGATATCCCTTGGCAACTAGACGGGCTTTATAGGTTTCCACCTTTCCGTCTGCGCCCCTCTTCCTCTTGAAGACCCACTTACACCCTATGGGTTTTACTCCTTCGGGTGGATCAACCAATGTCCACACATCGTTGACCTTCATGGACTCCATTTTGAATTTCATGGCCTCTAGCCATTTTTCAGAGTTGGGTCTCTGCATTGCATCCATGTAGGTGATCGGATTCTCATCGTTTTCATCAAGTTTGATAGGATCGTCGTCCCAGACCAAGAAACCATAGTATCTGTCCGGTTGACGTGGTACTCTACCAGATCGCCTTAAGGGTGCTTGAACAATGGGCTCCGGATCTGATCTAATCAAATTCGGTTCAGGTTCAGCAACTTGCATCGAATTTTTACCTGTTGAATTTCATCAAGATCGACCTTAGAGGCAACAGTCCCTTCACCAAGGAACTCCCTTTCCAAAAAAATTGCCTGAAGGCTGACAAACACTTTTTGCTCATCAGCTAGGTAGAAGTAATACCCTTTGGTCTCTTTTGGGTACCTTATAAAATTACACTTGTCAGACCTAGGTCCAAGCTTGTCCGTAATTAAACGTTTAACATAAGTCGGACACCCCCAAACCCTAAGGTGCGAGAGTACTGGCTTACGTCCTATCCATATCTCATATGGCGTTTTGGTTACAGACTTACTCGGAACCCTATTTAGAAGGTAACAAGCCGATTCGAGTGCATATCCCCAAAAGGAGATCGGCAGACCAGCAAACCCCATCATGGATCGAACCATGTCCAACAAGGCCCGATTCCTCCTTTCAGACACACTATTATGCTGTGGTGTTCTAGGAGGTGTCCACTGAGAGAGAATCCCATTCTCTCCAAGATATGTCAGAAAATCATTGGAAAGGTATTCACCTCCTCAATCAGATCGAAGAGTTTTAATATACTTTTCAGTTTATTTTTTACCTCATTTCGGAATAGTTTGAACATTTCAAATGACTCCGACTTATGCTTCATTAAATAGACATACCCATACCTCGATAGGTCGTCTGTGAAGGTTATGAAGTAGAAATATCCACCTCTTGCACTTGAGCTCATGGGTCCACATACATCAGATTATACCAGAGCCAAGAGTTCACTGGCTCGCTCACTTTTTCCAGTAAAAGGTGACTTGGTCATTTTACCAAGAAGACAGGACTCACAGGTTGGAAGTGATTCACAATCACCTACTTCAAGAATTCCTTCTTGAGCCAACCTATTTATCCTGTTCTTATTGATATGACCTAGTCTACAGTGCCAAAGGTAGACTTCTGACACATTATCTATTCTAGGACATTTACCGAAGGTTTGAACCACATTAACAGGTTGTGATAGAAAGTAAATTCCATTATAAAGTTATCCAATAAACATTGTAACACCATTCAAAATGATATTGCAAATATTTTCTTTTATTAAAAATTGATAACCATCTATAGAAATAATATTTAATAAAAAGCTTAGACAATAGTGACATTCACTCAGAATTATATTTCGAGAATTGATTACAAGGTTCATGATTCCTAATGCTAGAACTGAAACTTTGCTTCTATCTCCAACGTTTAGGAATCTCTCACCTTCATCAAATCTCCTACTGACCTACAAACCCTACATCGAATTGCAAATATGATAAGGGCTTCCGGTATCCAATACCCAGGCAGTAGTATCACAAATAGAAAAGTTGCAAGGTGTTATCATATAAGTACCTTGCTTCTTCTTCAGCCTGTTCGGGTCCAGTGAGGCAATGTATTGAGGACAGTTCCTATCTAGTGCCCCTGCTTCTTGCAAAAGCACTCTGCCTGGCTCTGGTCGGGCTTGCGCTTCTTGGTCTGATCCTGTGCAGACATCCCAGTATGTGGCTACACCTTTTTATTCTTCATCTTCTTATTCTTCTTTCCTTTCTTAAAGGATCGACGACCAGAAGAAGATCCTTCCACAACATTTACCGACTCCTTATGGAGCTGGTGGTCCTTCTCAAAGTTCTGCAGCAACCCCAACAAGCCGTGGTAGTTCACTGCAGGCTTTGTCATTCAAAAATGAGTAAGGAAGGGAAGGTAGGACTTGGGCAGAGAATTAAGAATTGCATCCTTACCGAGCTACTCGTGCAAGGAAAAGCCCAGTTTACTTAGGCGCTCAATCATTTCGATCATGTACAGTACATGATCAGCGACTGAGGCTCCATCTCTCATCCGAGCATTGAAAATGGCATAACTAGTTTTATGGCTTTCAACATCGTCAGGCATGCCAAAGGAGTCGTTCAACATTTGAAGCATCTCCTGTGGTTGGGCATTCTCGAACCTGCGGTTGAACTCATCATTCATTGCCGCCAGCATAATGCACCGAACGGTGGTGCGATCGTTGAGCCACTTCTGATAAGTGTCTCGGACCACCCCTCTAGTGTTCGGGGCTGGCTCCTCAGGTGCCGAATCCGTTACTACATAAAAGATCCACTCATGCTCAAGGATGATTTTTAATTTTCGATACCAGCTATCGAAATTAGGTCCCATGAGCTTGTCATTATCTAATAATGATCAGAGCGAAAGGGTAGTGGCCATAGCTGCATAAAGGAAAACCAGACCTATATTAGTACATAAATTATTAATACTAAAGACTTGGACTTTAGTCTAAAATTTCTCCCAGTATTTTTACGAACTGGTAGTCTCAACCTCCAATTCGAGGAATTACTTTAATTCCTTAGTGGGTACTAGAATCCACACAGACTACACACGAGCCCAACCTTGGTTGGTCAACCCATGTGCATCTATGGGTAGGTTCATAACCAGTTGTTTCTCTAAACAACTTCTAATAATTGATTTTGCCCTAGAACCCCTAATCAGTAGGCTTTGGCCTCCACTGAAAAGATCTGGTTAGGTCCAACCATTAATATGATTTGATTTGGTAAATCGGACCAATAAATGATCAGGCCTGACTTTGGCCGGCCAACCTGACCACCATCAGAAAGACTCAAACCAAACTATCATATTATGAATAATAATTCCATTAGTCAATAAGTACCAGGCCTTTGGGCCTCCAATGATTATTAAACTAATAGACTCATTATCACTCACTTAATGGGAGGCTATGATTTAGTTATCAATATAACTTAATCATTTTTAGGGACCTAATAATTTTTAAGGATTTTATTAAAGAATCGAAGAGAAAAAAATATCCAGCCAATTTCAATCCTTCCACTGACTTCACCAAGTCAGATTAAAAAAGATTTAATTAAAGCCGGCATTAGGAGCACCTAAATCAGTCACACTGATTTACCTAATGATTTGAGTGAGCCCTAATCACCAAGTGATCTAATCAAAACCTAATTCACCAGGTTGGCCAGGTAAGTGAGATCAGTGGTGGGGATAAGCCATTAACTCGTCAGAGATCAAATCACTGCGAGTAGCTCCTGCTTAAAAACCACTAGTCAAATTGCCAAACTTACCTTAGACACCAACCGGTTCATTAGTTTTAATTTGATCAACTTAGTAAATAGGGTTCCACTGCATAGCCATGAATTAAGTCCATCTTGGTCTAATTAAAGACATGGACCCATTCAACTACAACTATTAGAGTTGAGTCTAGAGTATCCTTGACCTAATCTAATTCAATTTTTGATTAGATTTGACCAATTACTCTAATTTAATCCATTTCTTTAAGCTAACCTTAGGTCTAACCCAATTATGGACCTAATCCATCTAACCCATTGACCCACAAGTTTATGCAATTATCTTAGGTCTTAATTCACAATTCTAGACCTACTAGACAACTCTTAATTCTTTTAATTAAGTATTTGAGCTGATGGATCAGGATTTGGCATTTCGAAAATAATTTTTAAATTTAAAAAGTTTTATTTTTTATTCATCAAATATGTTGACTCATTTCACAAAAAGATCAGCACATTTCATAAATAGCAATCCTATTGCTAATTACATAACAGAAAATAACTCAATCAAAATAAATTATGAATATTCCTTTAGATCTAATCTAATACATTCATGATAAATTTTATAATTGAACCTATACAATTAATTCCTTTTGCTGCTTCATCTGCATGAGATATAATTGCAGCGGCACCCCTACCGCTATCGGAGACCCCATCGAATGGGAGGAGAGGGCCTTTAAACCCTACTTTTCTCCTATGACCGGACGGCCATGGCAACCAACCCAATTCGATTACTTGCTACTTGGATTAAGTATATCTAAATATACTAATTTTAAATTTTAAATTTTAAATTTTAAATTTTAAATTTTGAATTTTAAATTTCAAACAAATTTCAAATTTCAAATTTTTGAATTTCAAATTTTGAATTTCAAAATTTGAATTTTAAATTTTGAATTTTAAATTTGAAATTTCTACCAAATTTCAAATTTTAAATTTCAAATTTCAAATTTTAAATTTTTAAATTTTGAATTTCAAATTTCAAATTTTAAATTTTAAAATTCAAATTTTAAATTTTGAATTTTAAATTTTTGAATTTTGAATTTTGAACAACTTTCAAAATTTAAATTTCAAATTTAAACTTTTAGATTACAACTTAATCTACGCATGCAAATATATATATCATATCTTAGAACCTTGCTTTGATACCATTTGAAGTGAAATTCAGTGTCGGGGTAAAATAGTAATTTTAAAATTTTTTCAAAATTATGATTTTACAGTAAAAAAATATTAATTAATCTAATTAATTAATATGAATTTATTCTACAATAGGATCTAAATATGATATATAGCATGTATGCATTTAAATTTGAAATTTGAATTTGAACAATAAACACTTTACTGTAATGTGGTCAGAACACAATACCATTGTGCAGATAGTAGATCGTCGCAATCTGATCACCGTCGGGAGAGTCTGATCATTATGATGCAGCCACACAGTATGTCTGACCTTTGTGGATCATCCACATAAAGTTTCTGATCTGATCGACTCCTCATGAGTGCTAGCTCATTGTAGAGCCCTTTCGATAATCGATGCTGATCGAACTCCTTCGATCGATATTTGTCAATTTTTTGGATTCTCTGGATCATCAGCAGACATGCTTGAGAGGATGATGAAGATCTCCCTAAAATTTGGTGGGCTCACGATACTCGTAGCTCACCTTCTCACTTCCCGAACCCCAGGTTGAAACCCTAGGGAACTCACTGAAACCCTGCGCACCTTTTTTCTTTCTTTTCTTTCTTTTTCTCTCGAAAGGATATGGACCTTCACCTCACGCACAAAGATTCCTCACACCCAAATTCTCTCCAAAATTTTTCCATTACCCACGCCCAACTCTTCTCCTTTTAAAACAACAACAAACGTCTTATCCACGTGAGAGGATAAAGATGAGTAATTGCACATTTGAATTTAAATCAAATTTTGAATTCAAATAGAAACTAATTTATCCCTATCCACTAAGGACATGAGAAGAGGAGGGCGTGGCTTAATTTGTGCATGAGTGATTTCATGAGAAATATTTTCTCGTGTAATAAATGGGGCATTAAAAGAGGATAAGTTCAAGGCGCTAAGATTGGTTGCTCATTCAAATTCAAACTTTATTTTGAATTTGAATGGCCAACCAATCATCCTTATCCACTCATTTGGTGCATTAAAGTAGGGTGTGAAGAGAGCTTTGCATGAGAAAAAATTTATGAGATCTTCCTTCTCATGAATTCAAATGGGCGCAGTGGAAGTGAGGTGGCGCACGGAGAATGGGTCAAGGTGGTTTCATTATTTAAACCAACCTAATTGAACCAAATAAGTTAGGCCCAATTAGACTAATTTAAACTCAACTTAATTAGGCTTAATTAGGCTCAATAAAATCCTAATCAAATCAGAAATTGATTAAGCCCAACCCCTGATCATATCAGGGACCAAACCATCTCGACGATTAGGTCAACTCTTACCCTAATCGGGTCAAACCCAACTGAATCCAATTCAATTGGACTTGATCCAAAAATAATTACTCAATCAAATTGAGTTAATTAGTGATCAAATCACTAATTAAACCTCTCATAAATATTGAGTCCAAATTCGATGGGTAATCGGGCATCAGAATTCATCGATATGTAACCCTGATCGAAGAGTCCTAAACCAGTGGGACTCTTGACCCCAGTATCCAAAATGTATGGAATTCATGATCAGAGAATTCTGATTCTCGATCACAGAATCCCAGACATGAAGGACTCTTCACCAGCTATCAGATCAGATAGAAACCTCTAATGTGTGTGACCCCACAGGTTCGAACCTAAGCCGATAGCACAGGAACCAATTCCTGTACTAATCGAAGTGACCATCTAGCAATGGTACCCGATGTCCGGATAGGTCGAATAGTCACAATCGCAACACTCAAAATCTACGTGAATATGGTTACTGTATAATTCATCCTTTTGACCCCTGTGTTTAGGATGACTCAAGGTTAAACTGTCAACCCTGATCAGATCATCCGAATCGTGCTCAACTCAAACAGTCCTGTGACTCCTCACTAGGACTACCTTGGCCAAGGTTTTGCTAAATTAAAATATGACTGTACACAGCTCCTAAATTAGAGTGGTCAATCCCATCTTGACACACGCACCGACAAGTCAAGTACTTGACTACACCCAGCAGCCTTCCGTCACTGAATTAGAAATTCAGGTAGTCCAGTGCCTAAGTGCAGTGAGTTGCTTGCAAGTCACCATGGCGGTCTCAGGTCGGAGGGACATTTATACCCATATTCCATCGGAGCAAATCTTGACAGTAGAAATAGCTCCAGAGTCGGTCACGTTCAGTACAGATGTACCCTTACATCTCACCTGTATGCCATACCAGTGTCTACATACTCTTTAGTTAAGAGGACAACCATCCTATATGACACACAACGACCTATGCTTGATAAACATTGTCGTCCTTGGTAGCAACGTATCATTTGGTTGCGAACAAATTTAAGGACTAAATGATAAATCCTTCTTTGTCGAGTCTAAATAGTCCTAAGAACTTCACCACAATATAGGAGTTCATTAGAAGATGAAACATTTTGTGATAAAAAAATATCAAAATAATTTTTATTAATTCATAATTCATATGCATATACAAAAGGAGCACAACCGTTAACAGACTGATGATTGACTTGGGGACACTATTCCCAACACCTTCATTATCTTTCTATGAAAGATCGATCCCTCATTAAAAGCAGATAAAAATTTTTGAGATCAAACAAACAGACTCTAGTTCTAAGGTTGACTTGAACCTAATAGCTCAAAAATTAGATAAAATCGACCTTCTTGCCCAGAAGTTAGATCAGTTCCTAGCTCTAGGATAATAATCTCCTGTGCAACACACACCACCTTTCAATTATCAGGAGATCTGTTCTATCTACGCTAGCCTAGCCCATCATGTGAGTGAATGTCCTATGGCTGTAAAGTTTTCACTATTCATCTAAGAATAAGTTCAAGTGGTTCAAGGTTACTTCAAGTCTGTCAATGACCCATTCTTAAACACATATAATCCAGCTTGGAGGAACCATCTCAATTTTTTTTAGAGATCCCAACAGACTCAGGCTCAGATCTAAATTTTTTTTGTGCAAAACTTTCAAAATAAACCCCAATATCAGAATTATGCTTATAATAGAGGTCAACCTAGTAAGTCTACCCAGTTCTATATCATAGTCAACCATTATACCCACCTTCTCAATAGACCAATCTAGCCGATGATAGGTTCAATCAACTTCAACAATTGATTATGACCCAACAACAATCTATTATCAAGTTAGAAGTACAAATAAGATAGTTAGCTGAGTCTACCATGAGGAGAAAACCAGATAAATTGCCAAGCCAACCGATACCAAATCTTAGGAACAACCCATCCACCCACCAACCACTTGGACCTAGTCATCAATCTAATGTCCCACCTAAGAATCTCCAATTTAAGAATGCTAAAGTAATTTTTGAGCTTAGAAGTAATAGGATTCTTAAGGACCCAGAAGTAATAGGATTCTTAAGATCAGGTGAGAGAGGCTAGTATCGATGCTAGCCAAAATGAGAACTTAAAAGAAGAGGTTAGTATTGAGACTAACCCAATAGAAGAATCTGAGCCCATAACTAGTATTGATGCTGGGTCTAATCTGAGTGAGAAAGACAAAGAAAAGAAGAGATCGGATGAGTTACCCAAGCCATATAAACCAAGAGTCCCCTTTCCTTTAGTCCTAGAAGTCAGTTCTTCCTGCAAAAAGCAAGGAGCATGCAACGAAGAACTAATGAAATTGTTTAAGTAAGTTCACATTAATCTATCCCTTCTCAACGTGATTCAATATGTTCCGACTTATGCTAAATTGCTTAAGAAACTTTGCACCCAAAAATGTGAGTCACGAACTACAAAGAGAATTATGCTCTCTGAGGATGTAAGTGCAGTCCTGTTGAACCCATTGCCTAAGAAAATGAAAGATCCTGGTGCTCCTTTGATTTCATGTGTTATATGAGGTATCATCTTTGACCGAGTCTTGTTAGATTTAGGAGCTACTGTCAACCTACTTCCAACCTCGATTTATGAAAAATTTGAAATAGGAGAACTGAAACCCATGTCAGTTATTTTACAACTAGTTGATAGATCTATAAAGGTACCATATGGCCTGATTGAGAATGTCATAGTCAAAGTAAACACATACTATTTTCTAGTAGACTTTCTTATACTTGATATGAAACCATCCCAAGAGCTGAATCAAAATCCTATAATTCTAGATCATCCATTTCTAGTCACTGCCAATACCAATATCAATTATAAAATAGGAGTCATGGATATTTTTTTTGGAGATCAAAAGGTGAGAATTAATATTTTTAATATCTCGAAGTATGCTCAAAAAGAGAAAAATTGTTCGATAATTGATCTGATGATGAGATAGTTGAAACTGATTTCTCCTTAGATTTGATGGAAGATTATTTTCTAGATAAGCCCATTGAAGAAACCTAAAATTAGGAGGTGAATGTTTTGCTTGATTCACCTCATCCATCACATTCACTATCTTGGTCAATGAGAATTAAACCCTTACCTAACCTAGAAACTGAACCACTACATCTTTCAATTCAGGCTCCACCATAATTTGAACTGAAATCTTTGCCTGAATCACTTAAGTATGTGTTTTTAGGATCTGAGAAAATTTTGTCAGTAATCATTGCTCCTGACCTAACCCTTGAGTAGGAAGATCAATTACTGAATATGTTGAAAACACATAGAGAGGCCATAGGTTGGACTGTTGCTGATTTGAAAGGATTAGTCCGTCAATATGCATGCACCATATTTATACAGAAGACAATACCAAATCCATCTGAGAAATGCAAAGATGGCTGAACTTGAATATGCAAGATGTAGTCAAGAAGGAGGTAATTAAATGGTTAAATGCTGGTATCATTTATCCTATTTCTAACAGTCATTCGATGAGTCCCACTCAAGTTGTTCCAAAAAAATCTGGACTCACTGTTGTCCGCACTGACCATGGAGATCTAGTGCCAATATAACTTTTTACTGGATGGTGTGTCTGTATAGATTATAGAAAACTCAATATAGCCACCTGTAAAGATCATTTCTCCTTATCCTTTATTGATCAAATTCTGAAAAGATTAGCTGGCCAACAATATTTTTACTTTTTAGATGGATACTTAGGATACAATTAGATAGCGATCTATCCAGGAGATTAGGACACCTTCACATGCCCCTACAGAACCTTTGCTTTTCGGAGAATGCCTTTTGGACTGTGTAATGCATCCATGACCTTTCAAAGGTGCATGATGTCAATATTTTTGGATATGGTAGGAGATTTCTTAGAAATTTTTATGGATGATTTTTCAGTCTTCGGAGAATCCTTTGAAAGTTGCCTCAACAATTTGAAGAGAATATTAAAACGATGCATTGAGGCCAATCTAGTTTTAAGCTGGGAGAAAAGCTATTTCATGGTTCAAGAAGGGATCGTTTTAGGACATATTGTATCAAAGAAAGGGATTGAGATTGATAGAGCAAAGGTTGAACTGATTTCTAAACTTCTTCCACCCATATTTGTGAAACAAATCCGATCTTTCTTGGGCCATGTAGGATTATACCATCGCTTCATCAAATACTTTTCTAAAACATCCCATCCTTTGTATAATCTGCTCGTTAAGGATGTTCCTTTTAAATTTGATGAAGAATATCTTAAGTCTTATGAGTTTCTAATAGAAGTTGTGACCAAAGCTTTAATCATCCAATCTTCAGACTGGTCACTACCTTTTGAGATCATGTGCGATGCTTCAAATTTTTCTATAGGAGTTATCTTGGGTCAAAGGGTAAATAAATATCCTGTAGTGATTTATTATGCCAATAGAACTCTGAATGAAGCTCAAATAAATTATACCACAACTAAGAAAGAGTTACTAGCTATAGTATTTGCCCTAGAGAAGTTTTAATCATATCTGTTAGGATCAAAGATCATGATTTACTCAGATCATGTAGCTTTAAGATATCTGCTCTCAAAGAAAGATGCTAAACTATGATTAATTAGATGGATCTTCCTGCTATAAAAATTTAATATTGAAATTTGAGATAAAAAGGGATATGAAAATATTGTAGCAGACCATCTATCTAGAATCCTAATTTAAGATTATGAATCTGCATCAATTGGAGAATCTTTTTGGGATGAGTAAACATAAAGGTCTCTTGGTTTGCAGATATTGTGAATTACTTAGCAGTTGGATAAATTTCTGATAGCTGGCCTAAGAATAAAAAAGATCGATTTTTTGCTCAAATCAAGTATTATTTTTGAAAAGATGCTGAATTTTTTCAAATTTATGCTGATCAGATAATTCATAGGTGTATTCTTGAATCTAAACAATTGAGTATCTTGTAATTCTGTCATACTCTTGCTTATAGAGGATATTTTTCTAGATGAAAAACTGTGGCCAAAGTATTGTAAAGTGATTTTTACTGGTGCACATTATCTAAGGATGCTTATACTTTTAGCCAGGAATGTCTTAGGTGTCAAGCTTTAGGAAATATTTCAAAGAAAGATATGATGCTTTTGAATCCCATCTTGGTAGTTGAAATTTTTGATGTTTGGAGAATTGATTTTATGGGACCATTTTTACCCTCCAATAGTTTTGAATATATTTTGATGGCTGTCGATTATATTTCTAAATAGATTGAGGCAATGGCAATACGAGCCAATGATCATAAGGTAGTCATAAAATTTATTCAAAAGAATATCTTTTCTAGGTTTGGATTTTTGCATGCTATTATTAGCGATAAAGGTACTCACTTTATAAACTACCAGTTTTGAACACTGCTGCAAAAATATGAGGTCACACATAAGTAGCTACACCATACCACCCGCAAACAAGTGGCCAAGTAGAAGTATCCAATAGAGAGATCAAGAACATCCTGTAAAAGGCTATTAGGCCTGATCGTAGAGATTGATCAAATCAATTAGATGATGCATTATGGGCCTATAGGACAACTTATAAAAATCCTATTGGAATATTTTCCTACAGATTGATCTATGAAAAAGCATGTCATCTTCCGGTAGAACTTAAACACAAAGCATATTGGGCAGTCAAGCAACTTAATTTTGATTTGAAACAAGCTAGTTCCAATTGATGTTGCAACTGAGTGAATTAGATGAATTGAGATGAGAGGCTTATGAAAATTCATAGATTTATAAAGAAAAAATGAAAGCCTTTTATGACAGACACATTTCAAGAAAAACCTTCAAGCCAAATCAACAACTCTAGTTATTTAATTCAAGACTAAAATTATTTTCAAAAAAAATTGAGATCTAGATGGGATGGACCTTACATAGTAAATCAAGTATTCCCATATAGTGCAATCAAACTTTATTATCCTAAATCTAAATTTTTTTTAAGATAAATGATTAAAGATTGAAATCATATAATGAAAGGATGTCACTAAATCAAACCATTGATCAAGTAGCATTAACAAAATCACACGAAACTGAGCTGTATTGTATCTGGCTGAAGACGATAAACTTAGTACTTGTTGGGAGGCAACTCAATATTTTTTTTTTTTATGTTAAAAAAAAATACAGTCTTAATATCGAGGATGAGTGCCTCTTCTTAGGTTGTTTCTCTCCCTATCCCTTTCATTTTATTTTTATGGTTTGAATTTATTTCTTTAATTTGTTTATACCATTGAGGATAATGGCATTTAAGTTGAGGGTAGAAAAACCTCTTAAAATTTTTTTGAAAAAAAAAATTGAAAGTATTTTGAAAATTTTTTTACAAAAATCTTTTTGAATAAACCATGTGTCAAGAAAGAAAATCCTGAGCTAAATAGACTAAAAAAATAATAATAATAAAAAAATATTTACTAATAACTATAGTGAGTTAAGGAGTAGATTAGTTGGTCAGACTTTTAGCAACCTACTTAGGTTACCTAAAGGTTATCAGCATTTTCAATTGCACATGCACATTAACAAGGCAAAGTAGGTGTTGATTGTAAGGCCAACTGAAAATTTAATTATCATTTAAAATTGATGATTGATATATACCCCAATTAAAAAAAATTGAATTTAAGGAAAGAGCTACCTGTCTAAAATAAAAGTATAAAATATAGAGTATGTGGATTGTCCTAAGCTTAGTAACCGGATCTCTATACCTAAGTCAAGTGTGGAGGTTCATATCAAATGGTAGAAAGAAGGCTAGGATGCTTAGCATTAAAAAAAAAAAAGAGAAGCAGTGTGAAAGCTATCTTAGTTTATGAGCTTAATTTGGAAGTGTATAAAAAATTAACCAAAATAGGTGATAAGAGAAGATACATTTATCCTTTACTAGCTAGCACCTAAATGCTAAGATATCCATCACAAACACAAGTGCTGTAGATCTTTAGATGAATTCTAAGAAAGTTTCTAATTGTACTGACTATAAAATTTGCTTTCAAAACTTAACACTTAGTTGGCGATACTTGCTAAATAATTTTTAATCCTAGATCTATTTTTGTAAAGGAGGATCTTAATGAAATATGGTAATACTTTTATTGCATTGCTAAGGGACTAATAATGAGTAAGTTAGGGGGTGTGATAAGTCATATATTTGTATACTTATTTTAAATATTTTTAGATAATTGATGGTGCTAATATCTTCTAAAAAAATTAATTTTATAAATAAATTAGATTTTTTTATAAAAATAAATAATTTTAAAAATATAAAATTAGAGCATATTTATGAAAAATAGATGTCAAGCTAATTGAATAATTTAAGCATCAAAATAATTTAAAAATTAATAAAAAATTTAATTTATATTTTTTATTTTTCAAACACAAAATTCAAGAAAAAATCAAGCAAAAATATCTAAAAAATTAGTTTAAAAAAGTCTTTGGTGCATGATGGACTGATCGGTTGATCCACTGAACCTGGGTCGCAGTTCACAGTACAGTTTCATGGTCTATGTCGTGGTTCATGGGGCAGGTAGCTGAGTTTTGCATTGATGGATGGCTAAGATCGTGCTAAATATGTGATCGAACGGTTGAGAAAGAGCTTTACCATATGCTTTGGTGGTGGTCCACATCCTTTGCGCGATCCAATAGCTTCAAGCACTTCTGAGGTGAGATTGGATGACTCTGATTAGTTGCCGATGGGAAAACTAAATAGAGAAGGATTTTTTGAGTGCCATCCAATAGTTGAAATCAAATCCATCATTTGATCTAATGGTCCGTGTTCGATCCGACTGAGAACTGAAGTTGATTTACACTAATTGACGGTCCAGAATCGATCCACTGAATTATCAAATAGCTAACAACGATCCTAACTATAATAAGGCATGATGAAGAGGATTTTTGATGAGATCTCATATGTTCAAAGCAGCTTCGATGGCTAGAAAATGTAGACACAAGTTGGACACATTTCTAAGGGACTTTAGGACTCCATTTTCCATCAAAAAAAGGTGAAAAATGTACCTATAAATAAGGGGGGTCCGATAATAAGAGAAAAGCAAAAAAATAGTGGAGAAAATAAGAAAAAATAAAAAAAATTAAAAAAAGTGTAGGGATCTAAAGAGAAAAAGGAGAGAAGCCCAGTTCACTCCATGGAGTACAAAGGAAGAAGGAGAGATCGTCAACCATCTTTTCGATGAGACTGCGTCAATCAACTTTAGATCTTTATTACAGTTTTATTCTATTTATTTTATTTTTTTAAATTTTTTATAATTGAACTTCACTTTTAATTAATATAAAATTTATTTTAATATACTTTTAAATTTTTATTTTTTATTTTTATTGTAAGTAAAAATTAAGATTTAGATAGTAGATCTTAGTACCAAATTTATTTTTTATATTTTTAATTTTTAATTTTTAATTTAATTTATTTTTTCAAAAGTTTTTAAAAAAAAATCAAAGTTTTCAAATCAAAAATACTGCCTTCTCTGTAGATTCGATCTGACTTGCTACTTTCTACATATTTTTAATATTTTTGAAAGTTAAAATTAATTTGATAATTATGGTGTCCTAACGATAACATCGTGAGCTATCAGAAGGCCTTTTCTTCTCCTAGGGTTCCATCATAAATTTCTCAAGAAATTGCTATTCATTTTCAGGGTTCCCCTTTGAGTTTTGTTGATTTTGCTAAAAAAGATCACTCGTTTTTCTCCTTTTTGATGCCACCAGACCAAGGTAACTCCTCTACTCTTCTCTTCCTACATTTTTTTAAGGCTCTATAGTTATCATTGTTTCATGGATTTGGACTGGCAAGCCACTGGTTTGGGCATGAATAGGGGTCCTCTGTTTCAAGCCTTGTATTTTCCTTATTTGGTTTCATCGAATTCCATCGGCCATGGCCACCAATTAGACCTTCTCCTTGCTATCTTGAGTGCCATCATGGGTTGCCGCCTCAAGTGTTCCACTGCCATGTTTGGAGAGGATAGGTAAAGGAAAGATATTCCTTGTTTTGAAGAAGAAGAGAAGAAAAGAAGAGAGGATTCTCCCTTCTCTCTCTCTCATCTCTCTCTCTCTTCCCTAGTTTAATTTTTCTCTCTAACCTTCTCTCATTATTTTCTCTCATTCTAATTTTCTCTTCTATGTGTCTTAGTGGGTCAATGGAGAATCTCTAAGTCCTTTATGGATTATGGGTTGATTTTAACAAAAGGTCCCAAACTGGTATTGATGTGAGCACCTATGGCACTAGCCTTCACCTAGGTCACTATTAACCATCTTGAATTCCACATTTGACAAACCCTAATCTATTGTCTTTACCTAGATGGATTATTTGTTTCTTGACCTGACGAATTGGATTGCATTATTCTAATCGATTTAGGTCATGAGTGCCATCACTTGGTCAAGTTTATTTCTTTTCTTATACACACCTCTTTTACATCAAGCTATGATTTTGTGGACAAGTGTGGTCATCTAATCAAAGAAAATTGACCAAGGATATTGATACTCTAACCTTAAATCAAGATGGATCATAAATCCTTATTTCTTAATTAGTCATGTTCTACATAGAATCAAGAAATTTGAGATTTAGAGTAATTCGGATATTAAAGATTTGAAAATAAGAATCTAACTATCACACCCCATATCCAAGACATAACATAGCTATTCTACCCAAGGATATTGTCTCCAATAACACAAAGCCTATCAATTATAATCAACTAAATCTATCCAAAATAAAATATAATAAGAGATTTAATTCTACCATTCATTAAGTAAATAAACCAAAATTGATTCAGAGCATCTAAATTCAAAATCAAATATCAAAATCCACATCTCAAAATTCATAAAAATAATTGACCTAAGTCCATAATCATATAATAATTTTCAAGCTTGCTAGCACAGACTCTTAAGCCTGGATTATCTATCATTCCTAACCTTATTTTTTTATAAAAGAAAAGAATAAATGAAGAAGTATGAATAATACCAGCTCTGTAAGTAAACCTTACATTATTTTATCGGATCAAGCATAAGTTTATACATGCATCAATAAATCTTCTAGAGAAGATGATTATCATTAAGATAAAACTTTTCTAATAATAGTATATCATAAATCAAATATATTCTTACATATGCATAAATCATACAATTTATATAAATATAATTTTTAATATATAGTATAAATAAATTCATAAATCATGTTAACTTTATAGATAAAGTTATAAATCATCTATCATTTTGTCATATCATAATTGTTAATAATTCTCTCAGACTAAATACTAAAATCACTATTATACTCATGATAGGATTATCAATGACAAATATCAACTACTATTATCTGTTGGCAAGATCATGTGCCAGCTACTATTATTCATTGGTAGAATCATATACCAATTACTACTATCCATTGGTAGGATCATATGCCAACAACTATTATCCACTGATAAGATTATATGCTAATTATTATTATCCATTGGTAGGATCGTACAGATGCGAGCTCCAAGTATGTATCTTCCCCACTTTTATGGGACATAATAGTTACCTAAGAATCTTTTTTCATATTTCTTAAAATAAGCATTCTTAAATCATATTTCATCAAATCATATTTTCTTAAATCATGAATAAATGGGATATTGAATAATGTTATAGAGTTCATGACTATCATTAAATGATTCTTTTCATAACAAAATATAAATTTTATAAATATGAAGTTTATATTTTATAAACAAGTCATTTATATTAAAATATTCATGAAATCACTATTTCATGATAAATCATGAGTATCATAATACATATGCTCGATCCTTATTTTATGAAACTAAGAAATAATTTTTTTTATAATGAAATAATTGATAATTCAAAAATGAGCAATAAGTATTGGGGTTGCTTACCTCTTCCAGTCTAACCCTTTAAACTTTGCTAGATAAATTTATCGAATCTATTTAATATATGAAAAATATAATTAATTCTTATGCCATAAATTCAATCATAAAGAAGGAGGATTATAGATTGGATGGATGGTCCAACAGGCTACCTAGGCATTAGGGTAGTTTAAGGCCTCTTAGCCGAGGGTCAACACAAATCTATGAGACAAGGAGACATAGATCTTCTTAGATAGAAAGTAGAGAGAGAATTTTCATATTATGCCCCAAACCCAACACCCAAGTTAGATACATAATAGCTACACACTCCTCAGGACAAGACTCAACCACACTCTCCAAGGTAAGACCCTAAAGAATATGCAAGATCTTAAAATTTATTACAATCTCAAGATCCTATGAATATTATTAATCTCAATTCATAACAAATATTCCATATCAAAAAATATCAAACCTTATATAATTTATAAAACTCGATCCTTCAATTGATATTGATGATGCTCTATTTAATTGATTCTTCAAATCGAGATCCCAACCTTAGCCAAGTACAATGTTGATCCTAAATTTGATTTTGATGAATAACAAAATCTTTGAGTATGTTTGGTACTAATAAGTTATATGAGTATTTGAAGAAAAATTTCAGAAAGCTAGAATCTTATCTCAATGAAGCTCAATATTTTTGGATGAAATATTCAAAGAAGGAAGACTTAAAAAGGTCAAGCCAATTTTATTTCAAGAAAATAGGATCTTTAGCCAACTTAAGAGGATGTTAAGTCGACTCTTGTATACATTTATCATTTGACATGGACCTTGAGTCAACTCAGGCATGTAGACTGGTATTGGCACAGAAAAGATAGTGAAGCTATTTTTGGATCAGCTGTTTGAGCCGACTCAAGAAAATCATAAACTGACTCATGAGGATCTTAAGTCAACTCAAGAATCTGATGAGTCAACTCATCAGTTTTTGACAGCTCTAACGGCTAGTTTTCAGAAAGATATAGAATTGATATGAAAAGCATCAAACAGCTATTTCTCATGCTTCAATGGATAAAAACCCATTTTTAGTGATGTTAATCTAGATTAGAGGATGTCTAAGCTATTATTAAAGCAAGAAAACTCAAAAAAATAAAGAGAGAGAAAAGAAAAATCTGAAATATATTCAAAAATTCTGTTCAACCCTTCAAGTGAGCTTTAAAGAGTTTTTACTCTATTCTAACCACTCAATTAGCTGAGCAATTAAGTCATTCTCAAGTGAAGGAAGGGAGTATTCATTGCAAAAGCCCTCCAACCTCTCATCTTATGCATCAAAGTTACACATTAGCTCATTAAAGGAGTTTGTATTTGTATTTAAATTCTATGCTTACATATTTGTATTTTAAGTTTCAATAAGGATTGAAACTTAGGAGATAGGCACATCCAAGCTTTGAATTAGATTTGTACAAGCCTAGAAGTAGCTTGAGAATAGATTTTGGTTGGTGAGCGCATAAAACTAACTGGATTCAGATTATGATCCTAGAAAATAATCTTGTTGTAATTTGCTGATTATATTGAAATTTTCAAAAAGGTTGCTTGAGGAGTGGACGTAGGTGTTGGGGATTGACACCGACCACTATAAACCTCTTTATTTATGTGTGTGATCTTGTTCTTAAGTTATTTACCTTTTACATTTATTTTTTTGCTCATCAACTCACTACATCCACTGCATACACTTTTTAGTTCAGCACATACTTGTTTAAGTTTGTGAAGGTTTTGAAAAATCTAGTTCAACCCCCCTCTTAGGTTGTATCTCTGGACAACAAGTGGTATCATAGAAGAAACTCTCTTTCACTTGTGTGTCTTATGATCTAGAGAAAAAGATCAAGATGACTATCCAATTGAATATTTTTCTAGGAAAAGGGCAGTCTACAAACCAACCTCTTTTATTCAATGATTTTAATTACATATATTGGAAAGCATGCATGCACCATATTCATTCAAGTACTTGATTATAACTATGAAATGTATCAATAGACCACACACACCCATAATCACCATTGATGGTAATGTTGTCCCAAAATTCAAAAAAGATTTGGATGATAATGAAAAGAAAATGGCTTAATTGAATGCTAAAGTAATGAACATGCTTTATTGTTTACTTGATGTAAATGAATTCAATCAGATTTTCACTTGTATTTCAGCCAAAGAAATATGAGATAGACTTGAGGTCACCCATGAGAGTACCAATCAAGTAAAAAAATCCAAAATAAATATGTTGGTGCATATATAACTATGAACGTTTCAAAATAGAACCAACTGAAAGTATTACTGAAATGTTTATACGATCTACTAATATCATAAATGGGCTTAAGAGCTTAAGAAAATCCTATACTAATGGTGAACTTGTAAGAAAATTTCTTAAATCACTTTATCAAACTTGGGAGGCAAAGGTGATGGCCACACTAGAAGCAAAGGATCTCAATACCTTGCCTCTTGGAAAACTTCTTGGTTCCCTTATGACACATGAGTTAACCATGAAGCAAAACATATAAGATGAGGCCAAGAAGAAAAGCCTGTGGCACTCAAGTATTTAGCCAAAGAAGAAGATGAAGATAGTGAAGACTCTGAACAAGGTGATGATGATGAAGAGTTGGCCCTCATAATTAAAAAATTTAGATGATTCATGAAGAAGAAAAGGCCAAACTTCAAGAAAAGATCCTTCTTCAAGGGTGAGGTTAGCAAAGATCAAGAGAAAGATAAAGACAAGGAGCTATCTACATGCTTTGAGTGTAAGAAACCAGGTCATTTCAAGATTGATTGTCCTCTACTAAAGAAATCCTCCAAAAAAGTGAAGAAGAAGGTAATAATGGCCACTTAGAGTGATAGTGAAGATTCAAGTTTAGATAAGGAGGCATAAAAGATGGTTAACCTCTACTTTATGGCTCAAGAGGATGAGATAACACTTGATACTCAAACAAAATTTATATTTGAAGAATTACAAGAAGCCTTTTATGATTTGATTGATGAACTTAAAAGCTCACTTTGAAAAATAAAAATTTTAGGTCATCAAATCAAGCCTAGATCAAGGAAAAGAAGAAGATTTTGAAAGAAAAAGAGTCTATTTCTATAGAAAATTAGAATCTAAAGAAAGAAATAAAAAATATAAACCTATTGTTGATAAGTTCATCTTAAGTTATAAAAAACTGCAAATGATACTTAACAATCAAAAGGCTATTTTTGACAAAGCAGAAATTAGATTTAAAACTAAAAAAAAATAAAAATTTTTAAAGAATTTCTTCATAAAAGAATCATCATCAATCTCTCAAAACATAATCTATTTTTGCCATGATAAAACTAGACACAATCATATATCTGTAATTTTAGAAAAATAAAAAATCAAAATATTAAGAAAGTATAGATTTCTAAAAGAACCATGGCTATTAACCCTAAAGGATCCAAGATGACTTGGATATCTAAAACCACTATTTGATTTGTGATTGCAGATGTGTTTGCAGCTAATGAAAAAAAAAAAAAATAGTATCTCGATAGTAGCTGCACAAGACATATGATGAGTGATAGGAAGTACTTTATCACTCTTGAATCTAAGGAAGGAGTGGTGATCTTTAATGACAATGGAAAAGAGCATATCTTCAGAAGTGGTAAAATATATATCACTCCTACTTTTATAGAAAATATACTTTTAGTAGATGGTTTAAAGTATAATTTGTTGAGTATAAGTCAACTTTGTGACAAAGGATTTAAAATAGTTTTTGAATCACTCATGTGCATAGTTTCTAGTCCCATTGATAATAGCATAGCTCTCATTGGATATAGGTATTAGAATGTCTATATAGTTAATTTGGATGGTCATTCCACTAAGAATGGCCAATGTTTAGTTGCAATGAATGCTAAAATCAATGAGAATAATTTGTTATGGCATCGTAGATTAGGGCATGTTAGCATGGATTTAATTTCAAAAGTAATTAAAAGAGATCTTGTGAAAGGCTTACTAAAATTTATTTTAAAAAAATAAAATTTGTGATGCATGTTAATTTGAAAAATAAACTAGAAGTTCACTTAAATCTAAAAACATAGTTTCAACTTCTAGGCTTCTTGAACTACTTTACATGGACTTATTTGGACCAACTAGGATCACAAGCCTAGGTGGTAAGAAATATGGACTTATGATTGTAGATGATTTTTTTAGATTCATGCCATTCTCATCCATGCCTTTTCCCGAACCTTTCCAAACAGATTTAGATTGGCTCGGAGTAGATCCACGTTATCTTGGTCATTGTAGTTCTCGACTCATGGGGATGGTAGTCCAATTTCTATAGGGATGACTACTTCTATTCCAAAAGATAGGCTAATAGAAGTCTCTCCTGTGGGTATCCTTTGAGAGGCTTAGTAGACCCAAAGCACATTATGTAGCTCATTCATCTATGATCCTTTGACTCGATCTAACCTAGCTTTCAATCCCTACAGAAGGGTACAATTAGTTACTTTAGCTTCATTAGCTTATGGGTGTCCTACTAATTTGAGATGATGAGAGATACTGAGACTCTGACAAAACTCAAAAAATCAAACTAGAGAACTGGCAGTCGGTGTTTGTGATTAGCACCCGTAGGAGGCCGAAGTGATAGATGATAAACTTTAATGAATACTTGAATTAGATCACTAGAAGCACTAAATATTATAATAATTAATATTATTTTATAAGAATTTGATGCTCTCTAGTTTATTTTATAGGTGATTGGGAGTATGGATTCATACGATTCAAATTAGACTCAAATTGGGTCAGATTTGAGTAAACCAAGCAATCAGCTCTGATTCCAGTGGGAATGCGACTTAAAAATCAAGGGTCAAAAAGCAACCTCTTCAATCAAGGGCTCAAATTAGAAGATAAATAAAACTAAGTGAGAACATGACTTAAATATCAAGGACTCAGATTAAAAGATCACTCTTTGTGAAGATATAATGTGAATGCGACTTATTAATCAATGGAGAAGCAATATGAAGATCTAAGGATCTTTATTCATGCTCGCACCTCTCTTCTCATGAAATCCTAGAGTCTCCAATGTCTTAAACCCTTTTGAAACCCTAGCCTCCACTCTATAAATACACCCCCCCTTCTCTTCCAAAGGGACATCAGCCCCCTTGTGGGATCATCTCCCTCTCCTTCCCATAGCTTTAGGTTCTACACCACAGCCCTTTTTTATGCCAACTCTGTATTCCTAGATTTTTAGCTGGCTATAGGTACAACCTTTGTTGCCCAGCTATGCAACCCAAGAGGGGGGGGTGAATTGGGTTTCTAAAAATTTTAAGCCCAACAGATTACTTATGAAAAACAAAACAAAGACTTTAAATCAATATTAATTACCTAAAGCAGTATTGCAAGGATATAATAAAGAAATAAGATAAAGCGATAAAGCACACCACAAACACAAAGATTTATAGTGGTTCGGTGCTAACCTTGCACCTACATCCACTCCCCAAGATCCTACTTGGGAATTTCAATCCACTATCCTTTGTATTCAACCCGAATACAAAACGTCGGAAACTCCGACACTAGCTATCCCAAGCTAGATCACTTATTTCCCGGGTACAAGTAAACCCAAAACACTCCGATTTCAGGTTCGGATCAACCTTTCCTTGTTTTGGAAATCCTCCAAAAACAAAAACAAAAACTCACAAAGAGTTAGAAAATTTTGAGCACAGATTAATACAATAACAGCTCCTTAAATGAGCGAATATAACAATAAAAGCTTTACTCAAATGAAGAACCCCTTTTTCGGATTTTCTCAAAGTGGATGAACGCTTGAATGCTTGAGAAGAGGTTGATTGTTGATTGAAGATCTCTTGAAAGCTTTGAACGATCTCTAGATCAAGGTTAAAACAATAGGCGTGAAGAATTCTCTCCTTGAAAGCTCTTGCTTTTTTTTTTTTTACACTCTCTCTGGTATATTGTGGATCCTCTCTCTTTTTCTTTTTGGATTTTTCGTTGATCTCAGGCTTTTTCTTGCAAATTTCGGATCCTCTCTTCTGTTCTTCTCTCTTTGATCTGTCGATTGATCTTCTTCTTCACTTATGTTTCTCTCCAATTTGATCTGCTATTTAAACTGCAATTTCTTTCACCATTTCAAGCATTTTGTAGCATTAGAAGCAAGAGAAAACAATTTAGGTAGATAAAGAGCCGTTAGAGCAATTTTAGGAAGCATAAATGGCAATTAAAACAGGCAAAAAAATAGCCGTTGCTGATATTTTCCGTCGCAGGGGTCGACTCATGAGTCGACTCATGCATCAGGAGTCGACTCATGAGTCGACTTCTGTTGCACAGACCAGAAGGTCTGATTTCTGGATTTTTCGGCTCAAATCAGCAGAGGTCGACTCATGAGTCGACTCATGCCTTGTGGGTCGACTCATGAGTCAACTCACAGGTCGTGCCAAGTCAAAAATCCAGCGTGCCATGGAAATATTTTGCGTGCCAATCAGCTCACAGTGCCATGAGTTGACTCATGAGTCGACTCATGCACTTCAAACCTTCATAACTTCAAAAATATAAGTCCAAATACAATAAAATTTTCACCAATAGTTTACAAATCATTTGTTCTATCAAATGATACTATCAAATCAGAATTTTAGTGAAATTACAATTTTACCCTTGAAGAGCATAAGGACTTTTTCATTTTAAAATCATTTGTATCCCTTCAATCTGCTTTGTAATCATCAAAATCAATCTAGGAGCAACAATCTCCTCCTTTTTGATGATGACAAAATATTTGAACAAAAATATTTATGTTAATGCATTAATTTCAAAAGAATCCATTATAGTTATATATGCTTGAAAAGAGTATGATTCTTTTGGCATGTAATATAAATGCAAAAATAGTTTGTCCATTTTTTTAAAGATTTGAAAAGGGTATTAGATCATTTTGAGTTTAAGATATATCAGAGCAAGAGAAGAGAAATAAATTTTGCAATGTATCAGAGCAAGAAAAATAATTTTTTTTTTTTTTTTATAATGTTATCAGAAAACATTTTACAATGTATCAGAGCAAAAAAATTTTATAATATATCAGAGAAAATTTCACACTGTATTAGAGCAAATGTCAGAGAAAATTTCACACTGTATCAGAGCAAATGTCAGAGAAAATTTCACACTGTATCAGAGCAAATGTCATAATATATCAGAGAAACTTTCACACTGTATCAGATTAAATTTTATCATGTATCAGAGCAAGTTAAAAGAAATTTTAGGGTGTATCAGAGTAAATCAAATTTCTTAAGTTGTATCAAGGTAAATAAAGTTTCAAAAGATGTATCAGAGCAAGTTTGAATTTTGAAATATATCAGAGCATAAAAAAAAATACTTATTTGCATTGTACTTATGATTTTGCTTTTGATGGATGGCTTTTTGTTTAAGTTCTGTCTGATACCAAATTTCGATACCAAATTTCTCAAAGTTTTGTTTAATTTCTCCAATATTTATTTCCCAATATAATTTTTTTAATCTTCCAATTTTTTTTTAATTTCTCAAGTTTGGTTTAATCTTTCAATTCTTGTTTTTGTTTAATTTCTCCAGTTTGGTTTAATCTTTCAATCTTTGTTTTTCTTTAATTTCTCCCCCTTTTTCTCATAATTTAGGGTTTTGCCTTTTTTTAATTTCAATTTTTTTTTTGTTTAATTTCTCCCCCTTTTTGACATCATCAAACATAGTTAACTCTTCTTTTTTCTGAAACATTCTTTAATTTCTTCCCCTTTAGAGTTTTTCACAGATGTTTGCTCCCCCTTAATATAGCAATTATCAACAGCAAACAATAACAAGGAGAAGACAATATTTCCACAAGAAGAAAATATATAACCAAAATATGATCGATATCATTACAAAGAGGTAGAAATATAGGTAAAAGATGATTCCATTAATATCATAATTATTTCAATACATAAAATTCAACCAGCTAAATGTCAATACATGGCCCCAAGGTATAGATCCTAGAACAAGACACTAACACCTAGGATCTAGTAAAGATCAAGATAAGTCAATGATCGGAGTCATCAGATATAGGGTGAGGAGATGATGGATCAGAGGTGCGTCCTCTACCCCGTCTGCCTCTGCCACGAGCAGGAGAGCGAGATGAACTGGGTGGCTGAGAACTCTGAGATGCTAGGGCTGATACCATGAGTCTGATAGAATCAAGTACATTCAGTGCTCTGGAAACAGATTGAAGTAGAGCAGTGAACTGGGTGGTAGCATGCTCACTCGATCCTCGGATCTCTTTCCTCAGTAATTCATATCCACCTTCTAGTGCTCCTCTAAGCCTGCCAGCCTCTGCAGTGAGGTCTGTGACCTCAATAGTAGACTCCTATGGCTAGGGATGGGCCAATGCAAGGACTTGCCCCTGCAAGTCAAGAACTCTGCCAGTCAGTCTCCAGACTGTGTCCTCAAGCTGCTGTATCCTGATGGACTGATCTGATATCATCTGAAACACAGTGGAGATGTGGGGAGTAATGGTCGGATCAGAAGAGGTAGCTCCAGGTGCAAAAGAAGTACTACCCCACTGGCTAGACAGCAAAGAAGCCACACGTTGAGATATATGCTCGATCTGATCGTCAGCCAGTCTGAACTCTGAATGAGGTGCTCTGCTCTCTGGCTGATACACTAGTGTGGGCATCCTAGTAAACTCAGAAGGGCCAGCCTCAGTATCAGGAATGAACTGGGTATCTGGTGAAGCTGCCCTGAAGTCATGTACAGGAGAAGATGGACCTTCTTCTTCTACTCTGCCTTCAGTTCTGTCTTCAGCTCTTTCCTCAGCTCTCTCCTCAGCTCTTTCTTCAGAGCCCTTGTTCCAACCACCAACAGTCTTTGTAATTTCCATTCGGTGCAGGCTATGTTGGTTGAAAGTGTCCACATGAGAGAGCTTAGTAGCAGCCTCCCCCTCACAACTAACTCCAAACCTCCTAAATACTCTAGTAAGGGCCATACCATAAGGCAAGTGTGCCTTGGATCTATTCAAAGTTTCTCTCATGGCCTCTATCATAAGTGCAGGGAGGTTTAGGGGGGTCTGAGTGATGATATGAAACATGACACATACATCTCTGCTGGAAAGTAAGTCATGTCTACCACTCCTAGGAAAGAAGAGCTTTGTTACCATCTGATGCAGGACCCTCATCTCAATGGACAAAATCTTTGCTTCCAATTTGTTTAAACTTCCTGAAAAAGTTTCTCCTAAGATAATTCTGATCCCTTCTTCTTTAATTGGGAGTTCCATATATGAGTATCCTTCACTAGGAAACTGAAGTATATCTCCCAATATCCTAGAATCCAAGCATATGTCAATTCCCTTTACAGTTGAAGTTACTGACCCGTTTCCATAATGTAGGTTCTGGTAGAACTCTCTAACAAGGTCAACATAGGTGACTTCCTTAAGAGAGCAATAGAGTTCCCATCCTTGATTTTTGATCTTGGTAGCAAAAGTAAAGCCTTCTTTCTCAAAGAACCGAAAATCTATATTTTTCCCGATTTCTACTTTTCTATCAGAAAGAGGATTTACACTGGGGCTTATGGAGGATTGAGAGAGACCTTGAGCAGGTACTGAAATTGAAGTGGGAGCAGTTGAAGACTGAGCATGCCTTTTCTTTCGGACAATATCTTCAGGCTCACGGATTGATTTCCTTCTTTGGGGAAGCTTCATCTTTGGAGCCATATCCAATAAAGTAGCAGACAAGAAGACTTGAATTTAGAGGAGGAGGAATCACAAGAGAGTAAAGAGGAATTTTAGTGGAGAAAAGAAGTGGATTTTGGAAGTTCGGTGAAGTGCTAGGGCACGTTCCAACCGCGCCAAGCAATGCGAGAAAGCACGAGAAATCTCTTTTCCAAGGAGGCAATTTTTGGTGGAGAGTAGGAGGGAGAATTGCCTCGAGATAAATCCTTGGTTTTGGAGCAAGAAAGAGTTGGAAAGAATGGCTTTCGGAAGGAAGATGATGAGAAGATGAGTCGTCTCACAAACAGGGTTCCCGTTTAAAAACAATGAGCCCGTGGGAAGTTTGTGGGATTTATAAGTTTGCCATTGAGTCGACTCATGGGGGTCGACTCATGAAGTTCAGAAATTCAGGAAAAATACAAATAAATTCCAGAAAAATTCAAAATTTTGGGAGAAGGAATTTTGCTCAATGATAAATTTTTAGAGTGATAAATCTGAGCTTTTGGGACCAGGATAGATGTTAAAAATTGAGCTCTAAGAGTTTTTGACATCTATTCTTTGGAAATTGAGAAATTTTAGACAAATGGATCTAGAATTCCTAAATTTCTCCTAATTTCACAGAATCTATCCTCACTAAGGGCCTTTGTAAAGATATCGGCTAATTGATTTTCACTGCAAACATATTCAAGAATTACATTTTTGTTTTGAACATGTTCTCTTATAAAATGATGTCTTATTTCAATATGTTTGGATCTTGAGTGTTGTATTGGATTTTTAGATAGATTTATGGCACTTGTATTATCACATTTTATTGGTGTTTCATTAAGTTTGATTCCAAAATCTTCGAGTTGTTGCTTAATCTACAAGATTTGAGCACAACAACTTTCGGCTGCAATGTATTCGGCCTCAGCCGTAGACAGTGCCACCAAATTTTGTTTCTTGCTAAACCATGAGATTAGGTTAACTCCAAGAAATTGGCAAGTTCCACTTGTGCTTTTTCTATCTAATTTACATCCAGCAAAATCAGCATCTGAATATCCTAACAAATTAATTTGTGAGTCCTTAGAGTACCATAACCCTATAGTTTGTGTACCATTTAAGTATCTAAGGATTCTTTTAACAGCATTCAAATGAGATTCCTTAGGATTAGATTGATATCTAGCACATAAGCAAACACTAAACATGATATCAGGCCTACTTGCAGTTAGATATAATAATGAGCCAATCATACCTCTATAGTATTTTAAGTCTACGCTTTTACCTTCATCATCCTTGTCAAGCTTACTTGAGGGACTCATTGGTGTGCCAATTGGTTTGCAGTTCTCCATTCCAAATCTTTTGAGTAGTACCTTGGTGTACTTGCTTTGGATGATGGAGATTCCCTCTTTTGATTGTTTGATTTGGAGTCCGAGGAAGAAGGTGAGTTCTCCCATCATGCTCATCTCGAACTCTTCCTGCATAAGCTTAGCAAAGTCTTGACAAAGGGATTCATTAGTAGACCCAAAAATTATGTCATCAACATAAATTTGTATAATTAGCATATCATTTTGGTTTCTTTTAATAAATAGGGTTGTATCTACATTGCCTCTTGAGAAACCATTATTTAGTAAAAATTTGCTTAGCCTTTCATACCATGCTCTAGGTGCTTGTTTTAGACCATATAAAGCTTTATTTAATCTAAAGACATGATTGGGAAAAGCATGATTTTCAAATCCAGGAGGTTGTTCTACATATACTTCTTCAGAAATATATCTATTTAAAAATGCACTTTTAACATCCATTTGAAATAGTTTGAATTTCATAAAGCAAGCATAAGCAAGTAGAAGTCTAATGGCTTCTAATCTAGCAACAGGTGCAAAGGTTTCATCAAAATCAATTCCTTCTTCTTGATTATATCCCTTAGCAACCAGTCTTGCTTTATTTCTAATTACATTTCCATGCTCATCTAATTTGTTTCTAAAGACCCATTTTGTGCCAATTATTGAATAATCTTTAGGTCTTGTTACTAAGGTCCAAACATTATTTCTTTCAAATTGATTAAGTTCTTCTTGCATAGCATTAATCCAGTTATGAACATTTTCAGCTTCTTCAAAAGTTTTAGGTTCAAGTTGAGATACAAATGCACAATGATTAAGTACATCTCTAAGTGAAGAACGGGTTTTTACCCCATGCATAGGATCACCAATTATTAACTCCTTAGGGTGGTTGTGAACATACCTCCATTCCTTGGGTAAGTCATTTGTACCTTGAGGTTGTTCTTGAATTTCTTCACCTTTCTCATTTTGTTTGTCTTCTTGATCCTTGTCTTCTGGAGTTGCTGAGTCTTTCAGAGTGATTTCCTTTATACCTTCTATTAGTGGATCTGCATCATCAACACCCTCATTCTTCCTTGAAGGAAGATCGTTAGATTCATCAAAGACAACATGTATGGACTCTTCAACTACTAAAGTTCTTTTGTTGAACACTCTAAATGTTTTACTAGTGGAGGAGTAACCTAGAAAGATTGCTTCATCTGATTTTGCATCAAATTTACCAAGTTTTTCTTTGCCATTATTTAATACAAAACATCGACAACCAAAAATATGAAAATATGCAATATTTGGTTTTCTTCCTTTCCAAAGTTCATAGGGGGTTTTCTTTAAAAATTGTCTAATTAAAGCACGATTTAAAATGTAACATGCTGTGTTAATAGCTTCTGCCCAAAAATATCTTGAAAGGTTGCTTTCACAAAGCATGATACGGGCCATTTCTTCTAAGGTTCTATTTTTTCGTTCAACTACCCCATTCTGTTGGGGTGTCCTAGGAGCAGAGAAGTTATGGCCAATTTCATTTTCATCACAAAAATTTTCAAAGTCATGATTTTCAAATTCTGTTCCATGATCACTTCTAATATTTTGAATTGAAAACCCTTTTTCATTAGTGACTTTTCGATGAAATTTCGTGAAAATTTGAAAAGTTTCATTTTTGTGAGCTAAAAAAAAACCCAAGTAAAATGAGAGTAATCATCTATTATTACAAATCCATATCATTTTCCTCCTAGACTAGTGGTTCTAGTTGGTCCAAATAAATCCATATGTAAGAGCTCTAAAGGTCTAGAAGTTGAAACAGTGTTTTTGGATTTAAATGATACTCTAGTTTGTTTACCTAATTGGCATGCATCACAAATTCTATCCTTTTCAAAATTTAGTTTTGGCAAATCGAGAACTAAATCCTTTTTAATTAATTTTGAGAGAGAATGCATGCTAATGTGTGCAAGTCTACGATGCCACAGCCAACTAGTCTCATTTATTTTAGCATTTAAGGAAACTAGGCATTGTATGTCTAATTTAGTTAAATCATTCAAGTCTACCATATAAACATTGCCATGTCTATGTCCTATAAATTTAATGCCATCATTAATAGGACTCGTCACAATGCAAACAGATGATTCAAAACTTACTTTATATCCTTTATCACAGAATTGACTAATGCTAAGTAAGTTATGCTTTAAACCTTTAACTAATAAAACATTCTCAATGTATTTGGAGGGAGTGATACCAATGTTACCTATCCCGATGATCTTTCCTTTGCCATTATCTCCAAAGGTGACCATCCCTCCATCCTTAGCATCAAGCGTGATGAATTGTGATTCATCACCAGTCATGTGTCTCGAGCATCCACTGTCAAGATACCATTTCCTGTTTCCTTCTTGGGATGCTAGACACACCTGCAAGCAAAGGTCACGTTTCTGTCTTAGGTACCCAAGCTTTCTTGGGTCCTTTCAGGTTAGTCAGAATGGTTCCTTTTGGAACCCATATTTTCTTTGTGTTTGCATATTTGTTAATAAGACATGTGTATGATTTATGTCCTATTCTTCCACATTTAAAACAAGTAATATTTGTAGACTTGTTACTTGAATAATTTACATAAATATCCTTCAAAATTTTTGTTTCTTCAGGGGTTTATAACCAAGTCCAGCCTTATCATATATAGCTTTCTGATTTTCAAGGATCATATTTAGTTTGTTTGAACTTAAGGTGAACTTATCTACTATAGATTTCAGCTTGTTCATTTCATCCTTTAAGTTTTGATTTTCTTGAATCAAGGTGAATTTTTCAATTGAAAGATTTTCAGCTTGTTTCACTAAGGACTGATTTTCCAATTTCAGCTCTTTATTTTTCTTCCCTAGTTTCTTTAATTCATCAATTGAATCATAGAATGCTTCATGCAATTCTTCAAAAGTAAATTCACTAGTGGATTCAGAAGTTACCTCATTTTCGTGTGCCATTAGGCACAGGTTGGCTTGTTCTGTTGAGGTTTCCTCGTCGGAGCTTGAGTCATCACTCGCACTCCAGGTCGCCATCATTGCCTTCTTTTTGAACTTCTTTGGACCTTTCTTCAATTGTGGACATTCGGATCTGAAATATCCTGGCTTCTTACACTCGTAGCATATAGGGGGTTGATCTTTCTCCTTTTCTTTGCTTTGATCCCCTTTTGTGAATTTCTTTCTCATCCCCTGTTTCCTTTTTCTTAGAAACTTCTTAAATTTCCGGGTGATGAGAGCCATCTCTTCATTCTGTTCTTCATCTTCAGATTCATCCGTTTCATAATCAGGCGAAGTTGTGGATTTGAGGGCAATGGTTCTTTTCTTTTTGATTTCATCCTCTTGATGTTGCTTCATGCTAAGTTCATGAGTCATCAAGGATCCAAGAAGCTCTTCTAGAGGTAGAGTGTTCAAGTCCTTTGCTTCTTGGATGGCAGTCACCTTTGCTTCCCAAGTTCTTGGCAGTGACCTGAGAATCTTCCTTACAAGTTCACTGTTAGTATAAGATTTGCCAAGACTCTTTAAACCATTGATTATATCAGTAAAACGAGTAAACATAGCAGTTATGGACTCATCATGCTCTATTTTGAACAATTCATATTTATGTACAAGCATGTTTATTTTAGACTCTTTTACTTGATTTGTTCCCTCATGGGTTACTTCTAACTTATCCCATATTTCTTTAGCAGATGCACAAGTAGAAATGCGATTGAATTCACTAGCATCTAGTGCACAATAAAGAACATTCATGGCTTTGGCATTTAATTGTGCCAATTTCTTGTCAACCTCATCCCATTCTTTCTCTGGTTTGGTTGATTCCTCACCATCTATAATCTTGGTGGGTGTGTGAGGACCATTCACTATGATACTCCACATATCATAGTCGAGTGCTTGTATGAAAATTTTCATCCGAGCTTTCCAATAGGTGTAATTAGATCCATTGAAAAGTGGAGGTCGGTTTGTTGATTGCCCCTCGGCTAGAGAAATACCGACATGGGTTGCCATAGATCTTTGGCTCTTTGATTGTTAGATCAAAGAAGGGCTAGAGCACCGGCTCTGATACCACTTGTTGCCCAGCTATGCAACCCAAGAGGGGGGGGGGTGAATTGGGTTTCTAAAAATTTTAAGCCCAACAGATTACTTATGAAGAACAAAACAAAGACTTTAAATCAATATTAATTACCTAAAGCAGTATTGCAAGGATATAATAAAGAAATAAGATAAAGCGATAAAGCACACCACAAACACAAAGATTTATAGTGGTTCGGTGCTAACCTTGCACCTACATCCACTCCCCAAGATCCTACTTGGGAATTTCAATCCACTATCCTTTGTATTCAACCCGAATACAAAATGTCGGAAACTCCGACACTAGCTATCCCAAGCTAGATCACTTGTTTCTCGGGTACTAGTAAACCCAAAACACTCCGATTTCAGGTTCGGATCAACCTTTCCTTGTTTTGGAAATCCTCCAAAAATAAGAACAAAAACTCACAAAGAGTTAGAAAAATTTGAGCACAGATTAATACAATAACAGCTCCTTAAATGAGCGAATATAACAATAAAAGCTTTACTCAAATGAAGAACCCCTTTTTCGGATTTTCTAAAAGTGGATGAACGCTTGAATACTTGAGAAGAGGTTGATTGTTGATTGAAGATCTCTTGAAAGCTTTGAACGATCTCTAGATCAAGGTTGAAACAATAGGCATGAAGAATTCTCTCCTTGAAAGCTCTTGCTTTTTTTTTTTTTTTACACTCTCTCTGGTATATTGTGGATCCTCTCTCTTTTTCTTTTTGGATTTTTCGTTGATCTCAGGCTTTTTCTTGCAAATTTCGGATCCTCTCTTCTGTTCTTCTCTCTTTGATCTACCGATTGATCTTCTTCTTCACTTATGTTTCTCTCCAATTTGATCTGCTATTTAAACTGCAATTTCTTTCACCATTTCAAGCATTTTGTAGCATTAGAAGCAAGAGAAAATAATTTAGGTAGATAAAGAGCCGTTAGAGCAATTTTAGGAAGCATAAATGGCAATTAAAATGGGCAAAAAAATAGCCGTTGCTGATATTTCCCATCGCAGGGGTCGACTCATGAGTCGACTCATGCATCAGGAGTCGACTCATGAGTCGACTTCTGTTGCACAGACCAGAAGGTCTGATTTCTGGATTTTTCGGCTCAAATCAGCAGAGGTCGACTCATGAGTCGACTCATGCCTTGTGGGTCGACTCATGAGTCGACTCACAGGTCGTGCCAAGTCAAAAATCCAGCGTGCCATGGAAATATTTTGCGTGCCAATCAGCTCACAGTGCCATGAGTTGACTCATGAGTCGACTCATGCACTTCAAACCTTCATAACTTCAAAAATATAAGTCCAAATACAATGAAATTTTCACCAATAGTTTACAAATCATTTGTTCTATCAAATGATACTATCAAATCAGAATTTTAGTGAAATTATGATTTTACCCTTGAAGAGCATAAGGACTTTTTCATTTTAAAATCATTTGTATCCCTTCAATCTGCTTTGTAATCATCAAAATCAATCTAGGAGCAACAACCTTTTTTCCTCAAACTTTGCCATCCAAAGCCTTCATCAGTCCCCTACAAGCCATAAAAATCTTACATCTAAAAGCCTCCAAAAAGTCCTCCAAATCTTTCTCTCTTTCTAGCCCTACAGATTGCAGCCTAAAAATTTCAGCAACCCTCTTCCACCTTCCAACCTCTTCTAAATCTACTTTCCTCAGCCTATTCTCCACTAAATCTCTTCCTCATACTGCTGAAGGTCTTCTCCAAGTCTCAACAAAGAAATCTCTAGGGTGCAGGATGTAGATCATGGTGAAGAATCTTTCGATGGTCGGCTAGATGTCATATCTCAGAAAATCATTGGACTACATGTAATGACAGTATTTTTATTTCTCCATCTTTTATATTTTCTTCTTGTTACACAATAAAATATTTGGCTTTTTTTTTATTTTATATCTTTTATTTATTTTATATATAATACGAGTCTTTGAATAGCCTATGACTATATAGAGACGATCGTGATCTAAGGATACGACCCATGCTCAGCGAGATAGGTTATACTCGAAAATCAATCATAGATTTATTGGTTTGTGTATCTCAATAATTTTGACTAGTCTATAACTTTAAAAGATAGATCATGATCCAAGGGTATAAACTATGCTCTCTAAGATAGGTTATATTTTTATTGATTAGATACTAATCCAAGGCATGTTAAGAAGAGTACCAGCTGTCTAACAAGAAAATAATTAAGATCCTGAGAATCTATTTTCATACTTGCATCCAATCTTTAATTAATTATCTTTATTTAGTTATTTTCTTATTAATCTAAGTAGTCTTTTAATCAGCATTCATACTACTATCTAATCTAAAACTAACTGACTCAATTGTAACTAACACGATCTTTGTGGATACAATCCTGACTCACACTATCTATATAGTAGTGAATTAGATTTATTTTTGACTGCCTATGACAGCGATCAAATTTTGACACTGTTGCTAGAGATCTTGATGTGATTATTTTAAAAAAATAAAAAAAATCTATAAAATAAAAAAAATTATATTTTATCACTTTTTAGGTCTTTATTTCTTGCTTTAGATTGCTTTACTATCTTTCTAGTAATATAGTTTCCTGCCTTTTATATAGATTTGACTTGTCTATTTTAGACTTATATTTTATTTTTAGAATAATTTACTTCTTTTCTAATAGATTTCTTAGAAAAAATATATTTTTGCCTTTTAATTGACTGTCTTGAATAGTAAATTTGATTGCTTGCTTTAATTATAGGATATCTTGCTGCCTTATATTTTTAAATTTAGTTTTTTTTAGACTCTCTAGATCTTCTCACATCTAATTAACCTAATTTAAAACTACCTTTTATTCTTCTTGCTTTATATAACATTATATAAAAAGAAAATAAAGACATCTCATAACACTTAACTAAGATAGAGAAACTAATTAAACTTTAAAAACTTCTTACTTATATTGGATATCCTTTCTTTTTGCATTGTATAGTTTTATAAAACATCTTAAGGGCATAACCCATAAATAAGATAAGATAGAGATTTCATCACCCTTTCTTGGCCCACAAATCACAGTCTTGCATATTGCATTGACCTAAGCCTTTAATTTAAAATCAATTAGACGTTGGCCCTTAAGGACTCTCAAGCTCATTACGACAAGGAACCCTAAGAGTTGGATCGGGTTAGGGTTAGTCATTTTCATTGGTGTCTTGGTAAATGATTTAGAGACAAAATCCTGAAGAAAGATGGTTATTTAATTGATTCCATTCGCTGATCTAGCCAACTTAGTTGGTGTCTAAAGAAAGTAATGGGGGGACCCCCACCAACCTTACACTTACTTGGTGAGTTAAGTGGCTAGTCTTTTACTTGGAGTACTCGAAGGTGACCTTGGAACCATTAGGAGCTATCTAGATTTAGGATAACCCTTAGCTAGGATTGATTGCATAACTTGATTGCTAATCTCAAAACATTAAATCTAATAAAACTCTTCTCATCTATCATCTCTAGGTCTAGGATTGTCTTAGGGTTCTTATTTTTAGAACTTCTCTTTTTCATCTTCTTCTCTTCTTCTTTTTCACTTCCCCTCTTTTAAAAAAATAAAATTAGAAGGGGATTTTTTTGATCTAAACTCTTTGATTGCATATCTAAACAATCAAAATAATCTAAGATGGATCTCAATAGTAGATTGGATGAGCTATCCCATAGATTATATTATCTAACAGCTATCAGATACTCTCTTTATCCATCTTATCTTCCTACGCAACAAGTTTGCACAATATGTTCGAGTACCACTCACTTTATGAGTGAATGCTCAGCCGCACACTAATTTTCGGAGTCTATGTATGAGCAAGTTCATCAAGATCAAACCCAAATAGCCTACAGACCAAAAAATAATCCATATTTCGTTGCCTATAATTCAGGCTATGGAACCCACACCTAGTGGTTACCCCAGCAACACATGATCTATGTTTGTAGAAGAACCCTATTATGACATGCCCTATTCACAATATCAACCTTCTCCAACTAGCTACAACCCATCATTTGAAGAGAAGGTTCTGTAAGCATTAGAATGAATAGAAATCAACAACCATGTTGGAGATCAAATCCTCCACTCCTCTATGCAATCCTTAATCGAACTAGAAATTTAAGTCGGTCAATCCATGGCTGCATTCATTAGGAAGGAGGAAAGTGAGCTATCTAGTCAGCTCGAGAGTGATCCTGATGGATAATACCTGACTAAAAGTTTTAATGTCTCTATAACTTTTTTCTGAATAATTGATTATAACTCTCAGGAATGAGATGGTCATAGAACAACCCTATACAACTAAAGAGACCAATACAGATAATTCAACTAAGATAGAAATATATAAGGAGAAATGCGAATGGTGGGATGAACTAATTCCATCATCATCTTACTTATTTATGTCCTCCTTTTCAAGTGCCCTAGAATCACTCACTTCTTTTAATAGGAAGGACAGACAAATAGATGAAATGCTGGAATTAGTTGAGACTTTCCAAAAATCACAAATGGATAACACAATAGGAGAAAGTGCACCAATAATTCTCTCTCAGGACTCGTTAGTGTTAGATGTATGTCCTAGAAGCTAATATGGATGACACATTATAATAAATCTAGGACATAATTTTGTACTTAATTCATTGATTTGATCAATAAAAAGATAAATTTATTTTCATTCAAGTGTGATGTAT
The DNA here is from genome assembly GCF_000442705.2 of Elaeis guineensis. Taxonomy (NCBI): domain Eukaryota; kingdom Viridiplantae; phylum Streptophyta; class Magnoliopsida; order Arecales; family Arecaceae; genus Elaeis; species Elaeis guineensis. The sequence goes on along the minus strand of NC_025997.2, from coordinate 102,290,509 downwards.
CCTTCAATCATCTATGAAATTAATATTTCGATATATATTCTCAAAGTATTGAGAATTAGAGATATGTATATAATTCCTAAATACTTCCAATCATAGTATCATCATGAGAACGGTGATCGATCTGGATAGACCGACGTATAGATAGCTTCCTTCGAGATAGATAAGTCTCTGATATACAATGCAGAGATACTGAATGATGAGTGTGGATAGTTGTTAGAGAACAACTAGTACTGAGCGTGACCATACGAGAGATCACTTGGATTTTTAATCGATCGTCAATGATCCTCTCGATGCTGTAATTGTATGAATGGTTCTTTGATCTGTGATGGTACTACTGCTCAAGTGAGATTGTTAGAATTTGACTGATACATAAATATGATCTCAATGAGTCATTGTAGTGGATGTTGACGATAATTGATCCACTGTCAGTGTAGGGTATGCATCCAGATAGAATCTATCGACCTTGATAGAGAGGAGTAGTCCTATGAGATTTGAGAGGCTAAGTCCGAGAGTCTGTGGCTATAGTAGTGTGATTGATGAAAATTTTTTTTTATGAGGATCATAATTGGACTTGAGCTGATCGAATCTATCATATGACTGATGATGAGGTTTGACAATTTATCCATGACTTGCCATCTAGTCAGGACTCACGATAGAGGGACTGAATTACATGTCAACTATACCTTGAGATTTTTTTTGGTTCTATTGGGTTGCCACTACATAACACTAGGTGTCACTGGTGGATAGTGAAAGCTCATTAGGGTTGCTCAGGATCGACAATCTTTGATGAGTTAGAGTAAAATTATTTAGATCCATTGAAAGGAGTTTCAATGATACTATGATAAAGATCATTGTATATCTCACTACTAGATAGAATTGAACCTATGGGGTCACACAACAAAGGAATTAGATCTAGAATAAGCAATTGGATTTAAAAAGTCTCAATTAGATTTAGGATAACCTTGCTAGCACATGGTTGAACTCAATTTCTTCTTTACATTTAAATTTTTTATTTAATAAGATTAATTTAAGTTTAATTATCTGCTAATAACCTAAATAAATTAGATTTATTGGACTCTAATTTTTGGATGCCTTGGATTTTGGATCAAATGAATTAAGGATTCAAACTTTGAATCAATTTTCTTGATAGTCTTGATTAGGTACCACTTGATTTGATCAAGTTGGACATGTCCACCCATTAGAGGGCATATGAAACCAGCATGAGGTGTCCCCTAGGCCCCATGTGGTGTGTGTATTTATGGATTTAAGGGCTCTAATAGTTGGCACCAAAAATATCTCCTAAAGGGGGTCAAATAACTAAAGGAATAAGGATTCCTAATACAAGTAGGATTTGTATTAAGTGATTGTTTGGTTTTGAATAGAATTCAAACCTTATGCCTATTTAAAGAAACCTTCCCTAAGGTTCCTAAGCATTAAATTCTAGTACCTCATGCCTCCCTTAGGAGGTCCCCATGCCCCCTCTTTCTTCTCCCTCTCTTCTCCCTTGAAGATCCAACGCCCAAGGAGTTTGGGTGTCTCACTTCTCCATGCCCAAAAGGTGTTTGCACACCCCTTTGCTTACTGATTTTTAGACCTTGATTGCTTTATAATCAAGATAAGAAAAGTAAGAGAAGAAGAGAAGAAGAAGATCAAGAAAAAGATCAAAGAGTTGATTACGATCCAGGTTTCGTTCAGATTTGCAGACTGATTTTTTTTAGAGAAGAAAAATCAATACCAAAAAGGATCATTCCAAGCTGATCCTGAGTGGATATCCATAAAGGTCGGGCACTTGCATAGCTAAAGGAGAATCTACTCTCTTTTAGATCCAGATTTGAAGAAAAGATTTGCAAAACAGATGTGTGATCCGATCACATATTCAATTTTAGCATAAAATTTAGCATGTATTCAATTTCAGCATATGAAGTAGATCCTAGTATTTTATATTTTTTGTATGCATGATATAGATTAAAAAGATATTTTAATCTTCTATTCTACTAGTATCAGAGCCAGGTTGATGGCTCTATTTTAAATCTAATTTAGATCTTATTTAATTTAATGAGACCTAATATTTTCTTAGGGAGATTTAATTTAGGTCTCATTAAATTTGACTTGATATAGTCATAACAATTATGACTAACCTAGTGGCATGGGTTAGCTCGAATTGTTAGTCACCTCAAATCAGAACTGGGTCGACACATATGGCTAGGTAAGTGAGATCGGTGGAAGGGATATGCCATTAACTCGACAAGAATGCATTCGAGTCGAGTAGCTCCCAATTAAAAACTATTCGATCGCATCTGCCCAACTTACCTTAGATACCAAATTGTCGAACCAGAACTAATTGGGTTAGCCTACAATCCAGACTCTAACCACTGAGTCAAATTAGGTCTTAACTTGATCGAGTCACATCTAAATGTGATTCGACCTTGACCCAGACTTAATCCTATTAGGCTGGTCAATTATTAGCTTTCATGATCCAACCTAACCAACTCTTGATTCGATTTGATCAACCGCTAGACCTAATTGAGCTACCCAAGTCCGAATCCATTTTTATGAAAATGACTTAGATCTGAAATTTTCAATTTTAGACCTAACTTAATTTTATAAGATTAATTCATTAATTAAGTTTGGGTTCATAAACAAAGCATGTAAAATAAATCCTAGGGTTTCAGGATCTAGGGTTTTGCAGAAAAGTAAGCTTTGATTTCTGATTAAGGATGAACGTATGGCACCCCTACACGTCATATGAATACCCCATTGAATGAGAAGAGAGGGTCTTAAAATCTTACTTCATTCTTTGACCGGACGGTCATGAGGAACATCTTAATCAAAAATATAAATTTAACTACAAAATTAGTTAGATCTAAATTTACATATCTCATATACAATTTAAGATCTAACTAATACATGCTTTGCATACATCTCATGTATCAAAAATTGATCTAATTAGCATGCTTTCAGATCTGATACATCACATGTAACATTTGAAAAATAAGATTTAAATTGAACTATTCAATATAAAATCTATTCTACATAGTTACTAGAACAATTCTACAACTAGTATAGGCATGCAGCAGATCAATCTTATGAATTAATTAAATTTTATTTTTTTATTTTTTGATCTAAATATAACATTTATAACATCAAAAAATCAGAGAATAAATTAGATCTAATTTATATTTTAATCACATTAAAATATAAAATTTTAAGACTATTTATAGTTTAAATTATTCCTAGTCTAGTCATGCATCTCATACATGTTAGATCTACTTAGATTTAATTTTAAATTTTTTGATTTCAGATCTGTTGGGTATAAAATACCTCCCAGCCGAAGTTCATGATAGGAGTGACCCTTCAGGGATTCTACCGACGTTCGACCTTCGGCGACATCTTTTCGAACCTCTCCGACGGTCGAGCCTCCGCAACGTTCCCAAGCTCTGCCGATGGATAAAACCCCCACCAGTGTAGGCTGGATTCTCCATGATGGGTGGACTCCACCCAAGTTTCGACGGCAGTCGACCACCTGCTAGACTTCGTCCTGACTCCCACGGGAGCCGGACTTCGTCCCCGACTTCAACTGCAGATAGACTTCGTCCGGACTCCTATGAAAGCCGGACGTCATCCCCGACTTCAACTGCAAGAAGACTTCATCCGGACTCCTACGGGAGTCGGACTTCGTCCCTGACTTCAACTGCAGGAAGACTTCATCCGGACTCCTACGGGAGCCGGACTTCATCCCCGGCTTCAACTACAGGTGGACTTCGTCCAGACTCCTACGGGAGCCGGACTTTGTCCCCGACTTCAACTGCAGGAAGACTTCGTCCGAACTCCTATGGGAGCTGGACTTCGTCCCCGACTTCAACTGCAGGTAGACTTCATCCGGACTCCTACGGAAGCTGGACTTCATCCCCGAATTCAACTGTAGGAAGACTTCATCTGGACTCCTATGGGAGTCGGACTTCGTTCCCGGCTTCAACTGCAGGTAGATTTCATTTGGACTCCTACGGGAGCCAGACTTCATCCCCGACTTCAACTGCAGGAAGACTTCGTCCGGACTCCTACGGGAGCCGGACTTCATCCCCGACTTCAACTGCAGGAAGACTTCATCCGGACTCCTACGGGAGTCAGACTTTGTCCCCGGCTTCAACTGCAGGTGGACTTCATCCAGACTCCTATGGGAGCCGGACTTCATCCCCGACTTCAACTGCAGGAAGACTTCGTCCGGACTCCTACGGGAGCCGAACTTCATCCCCGACTTCAACTGCAGGTAGACTTCGTCCGGACTACTACGGAAGCTGGACTTCATCCCCGACTTCAACTGCAGGAAGACTTCATTCGAACTCCTACGGAAGCCGAACTTCATCCCCGACCTCAACTACAGGAAAACTTCATTCGGACACCTACGGGAGCCGGACTTCGTCCTCGGCTTCAACTACAGGTAGACTTCGTCCGGACTCCTACGGGAGCTGGACTTCATCCCCGACTTCAACTGTTTGAAGACTTCATCCTCGACTTCAACTGCAGGAAGACTTCGTCCGGACTCCTACAGGAGCCGGACTTCGTCCCCGACTTCAACTGCAGGAAGACTTCATCCGGACTCCTACGGGAGCCAGACTTCATCCCCGACTTCAACTGCAGGAAGACTTCGTCTGGACTCCTACAGGAACCGGACTTAGGAGTCCGGACTTCATCCCCGACTTCTACTGCAGGAAGACTTCGTCCGGACTCCTACGGGAGCCAGACTTCATCCCCGACTTCGACTACAGGTAGACTTCGTCCGGACTCCTACGGGAGCCAGACTTCATCCCCGACTTCAACTACAGGAAGACTTCGTCCGGACTCCTAGGGGAGCCGGACTTCATCCCTGACTTCAACTGCAGGAAGACTTCGTCCGGACTCCTACGGGAGCCGGACTTCGTCTCTGACTTCAACTGCAGGTAGACTTCATCCAGACTCCTATGGGAGCCAGACTTCATCCCCGACTTCAACTGCAGGAAGACTTCGTCTGAACTCCTACGGGAGCCGGACTTCATCCCCGACTTCAACTGCAGGAAGACTTCATCCAGACACCTACGGGAGCCAGACTTCATCTCCGACTTCAACTGCAGGAAGACTTCGTCCGGACTCCTGCGGGAGCCAGACTTCATCCCCGACTTCAACTGCAGGAAGACTTCATCCGGACTCCTACGGGAGCCGGACTTCATCCCCGACTCCAACTGTAGGTAGACTTCGTTCGGGCTCCCACGGGAGCTGGACTTCCACTCTGAACTCCTGTTGTAGGTCTCGATCGAGATTCCTTGATAAATGATCCACATCCGGGCTTCTACGGAGATCGAACTCCAACCGAACTTCGATCGACAGGTCTGGACCCCCTGGCAGACCACAATAATGGCCACGACTCTACTCCACTTCCTGCGATGGATTCTATGCGGCTCCATCACTCCCTGGTTGACCATAATAATGGCCATGACTCTGCTCCACTTCCTACGACGGATTCTGCGTGGCTCCATCACTCCCTGGTAGACCACAATAATGGCCATGACTCTGCTCCACTTCCTGCGACAGATACCATGCGGCTCCTCCACTCTCTGGCAAGTCACAACAACGGACGCCGCTCCACTCCCCGCAACAGACTCCACATGGCAGGTCACGGTGATGACCATGATTCCACTCTACTACTCTTTATAACAAGCTCCTTCTGGCCCCGAACGGCCCACTGCCAAACGGTTACAAACGTCGCTATCAATCTGTTGCACCCTCCACCTATAAAAGGGGGACCCCAAATACATTGTTCTCTAAGCTCTAATTTCTATCCCAAAACTCTGCTAAAATTTTCATTCGAGCACTCCATTCTTGTTGAGGTAGAGAACTGACTTGAGCATCGGAGGATCTTGCCGGAGCAACCCCAACTCCGGTTTAGACTTCCTTTGCTGGTCCCGGCAGCGACTGCGACTCCCTCGACTCCAGCTTCTCCGACAGTTGCCCAGCTATGCAACCCAAGAGGGGGGGGGGTGAATTGGGTTTCTAAAAATTTTAAGCTTAACTTATGACTTATGAAAAATATTTGACAAAAGCTAAATAAATAGGGAGAGTAAAATTAATTCAAGGCTAATGGCTAAAAGCTAGAATACAAGAGAATAATGAAGAGTTAAAGAAGAGTAATTAGGCACACCACAAACAAAAGGATTTATAGTGGTTCGGTGCCAACCTTGCACCTACATCCACTCTCCAAGCTCCTACATGGGAATTCCAATCCACTAATCTTGTATTCAACCCGAATACAAACGTCGGAAACTCTGACTCTAGCTATCCCAAGCTAGTCCACTTATTTTTTGGGTACAAGCCAACCCAATACACTCCGATTCAAGGTTTGGATCAACCTTCCCTTATTTTGAAACCCTTCCAAAACAAAAATAATAATACAAATAAAGTATAACAATGAATAGCACAAGTAAGCACAAAGAAAGCTCCTTTAATGAGCGTATGAGACTTTAAATACTCTTTACTCAAGAAGAAGAAGACCCTTTTTGATTTTCTCAAGGTGGTTGGAGACTAGAATGTGCACTTGAGGAGTTGGTGAGCTTGGATCAAAGGCTTCTTGAATACTTTGAGTGAGCTTTTGCTTAGGGTTGAAAAGTTTGCTTGAAATCTCTTTTTCAAAATCTCTCTTCTTGAATCCTCTTTCTTTTCTTCTTATTGATTTCTACCTTTTTGTCCCTTTTATAGCTTTAAGAAATAGTAGAAATCATTCTAGACTGAAAAAGAGCCGTTAGATCACAATAAATGAGCATTAAAAGCATTTAAAACAGGTTAAAAACTAGCCGTTGCGGAAAAATTCTGTCACAGGGGTCAACTCATGGGTCGACTCATGCCTGGGGGTCGACTCATGGGTCGACCTCTGTGGAAAATCATCACAGAATCGAACAGGATGCAAGGTTCTATTAAAACTGGCTTAAAACCCGCAGAGGTCGACTCATGGGTCGACTCATGCCTTGGGGGTCGACTCATGGGTCGACTCACAGGATGTACCAAGTCTGTGCCGGTCAGAAATTTCAGCGTGCCAGTCATCTCATGTGCCATGAGTCGACTCATGGGTCGACTCATGATTTTCAATCATGCATATCTTTCAAAATATAAGTCCAAAAATAATAAAATTTCCACCAATGGATCATAAATTTTTTGTTCTATCATTTGATGCTTTCAAATCAGGGTTTTGGTAAAATTATGATTTTGCCCCTGAAGAGCAATAAGTCTTTTTCAAGTGAAAATTATTAGTACCCCTTCAACTGCTTTGTAATCATCAAAATCAATCTAAGGAGCAACAATCTTCCCCTTTTTGATGATGACAAAATACTTGAACAAAAGCATTTATATGAATCAATGATCATGAATTTCAAAGGAATGAAATGCATTATAGGTAGTTTGAAGATAAATAGGAAATTTACTCTCAACTTATGAGTGCATTTGCTTGAAAAGAAGATTGATTCTTTTGGCATGTGATACATGTGCCCATTTGCATAAATAATTTGCCTATTGCTTAATGATTTGAAAATTTGCTCATTTGATTATGTGATTTTGGTATCAGTGTAGAAAATTTATTTTTGTTTATCAGAGCAAAGTAGAATTTACCTTAGGATTTGAAAATTGCGTGTTTGAAAATATCTCATTTGCTTATTTTTCAAATTTTTTAGCATCTTGAAAATTCGCTCATTCTCATTTGATTATTTAATTTTAGTATCAGAGCAAGTTTAACAATTAAGTGTATCAATGCATGTCTAAGAATTAATTTTAAAGTATATCAGAGCATGTTAAATTTTAAGTGTATCAGAGCATGTCTAAGAAGTAATTTTAAAGTTTGATACTTTTCTTTAATTTCTCCCAATTCACTCATTTTATTTTTAAGTCTTTTATCAATTTTGCTTTTGATATTTTTCTTTAATTTCTCCCCCTTTTTGACATCATCAAACATTGTTAACTCCCCCTCTTTTTTGAATACATTTTCTCTCTCTTTTTTTATTTCTTCAAACTTCTTGTGCTAATCATTAATTTTACTGACATTAATGTTTACTCCCCCTGAATACAGCAATCATAAAATAAAATATACCATTGAGTACTAGCAATTCATAGTATTTTAAGCACGCTCATAATTGAAAGGAACTCAATTTAAAGGACATACATTAAAAGTCAAAGAGTGGATACATAATCAAAAAGTGATTGATATCATAGCTGTTCCAATACATATTCCATAATATAAAAGTCAACCAGTTAATATCATTACATGGCCCAAAAGATAGATCCTAGAAAGAACAACAGACAAGCTAGCTACAAGGATCTAGTAGAGCTCAATGACTTGATGGATCAGAATTAGATGTATCAGAGATGGGGTGGGGAGATGATGGATCACGACCAAGGACTCATCCTCTACCCCGTCTGCCTCTGCCACGAGTGGAGGTGCTGGCACGAGTAGGTGGGCGAGATGATCCTGAAGGCTGAGAAGCCATAGACTGGACTGCAAGAGAGAGCCTGATGGTATCAAGAAGGTTCAGAGCTCTTGAAACAGACTGAAGCAGTGCGATAAACTGTGTAGAAGCATGCTCACTAGAGCCTCTGATCTCTCTCCTCAAGAAATCAAATCCACCCTCCAATACATCTCTAAGTCTGTCAGCCTCTGCAGTTAGGTCTGTGACCTCAATAGTGCACTCCTGTGGCTATGGATGGGCCAGAGCTAACACTTGCCCCTGCAAGTCAAGTACTCTCCCAGTCAGTCTCAAAATGTAATCCTCGAGCTGCTGAATCCGAATTGACTGATCTGAGATCATCTGAAATACAGTGGAGATATGGAGGATCAAGGTCTAATCAGATGCATCTAATGATGTAGATCCCGGTGCAAAAGCTGAAGTGCTCCACTGACGAGAAAGCAAGGAAGCCACACGCTGAGAAATCTGCTCAATCTGATCATCAGCCAATCTGAACTCTGAGGGAGGTGCTCTACTGTCTGGTTGCTGAACTGGTGTGTGCCTCCTGGTGGACTCTGAAGGGCCAGCCTCTGGATCTGAAACAAACTGGATGTCTGGAGATGCTACCCTGAAGTCATGGAGAGGTGATGAGGGACCTTCTTCCTCAGCTCTGTCCTCAACTCTGTCCTCAGCTCTCTCCTCAGCTCTTTCTTCTGTACCTTTGATCCAACCACCATCAATCCTAGTGAATCCCATGCGGTGCAGAGTGTGTTGGTTGATGGTGTCAGCGTGAGAAAACCTAACAGATGCCTCCCCCTCAAAACTAACTCCAAACCTCCTGAATACCAGTGTGAGGGTCATACCAAAAGGCAGATGTGCCTTGGATCTATTCAGTGTTTCTCTCATGGCCTCAATCATTAAAGCAGGGAGGTTTAAGGGGGTTTGGATGATCACATGAAACATTATACATATGTCTCGGCCAGAAAGGAGGTCATGTCTGCCACTTCTCGGGAAGAAAAGCATTGTTACTAATTGATGTAGAATTCTCATTTCAATTGACAAGATCTTGGCTTCTAATTTATTTAGACTTCCCGAGTAAGTTCCTCCTAAAATCACATTGATCCCTTCTTCCTTCACTGGGAGTTTCATGTTAGAATATCCCTCACAGGGCAAATATAGAATCTCTCCCAAAATAATAGGATCTAAGCAGATATCAATTCTCTTAACAGTAGAGGTTACTGTTCCATTGCCATAGTGCAGATTCAGATAAAACTCTCTAACCAAATCTACATATGTAACTTCTTTGAGAGAACAGTAAAATCCCCAACCTTGATTTTTTATCTTTGAACCAAAGGAGAAACCTTCTTTTTCAAAGAATCTGAAGTCCACATTCTTGCCGGTTTCTACCTTTCTATCAGAGAGAGAAATTTTACTAGGGCTAAGAGGAGACTGAGAGGGACCTGGTGCAGATGCTGAAGCAGGAATGGGAGCAGAAGAGGTCTGAGAAGCTTGCCTTTTCCTGCGCACGCCCTCTTCCAACTCACGGACCGATTTTCTTCTTTGAGGGAGTTTCATTTTTGGAGCCATACTCACCACAAGAGCAAGCAAGGAGACTTGGAAGATCAAATGGGTGAGGAGAAGGAGGGTTATTAGAAGATGGAAAGGGATTTTTGGCGGAGAGAAATCCCGATTTTGAGAAGAACGGTGGAAGCTAGGGCACGCTCCAACCGCTTCAATCAAGAGAGGAAAATGCGAAAAGCTCCTTTCCCAAGGGGCGATTTGAGGTGGAGAGGTGATGGGAGAAGGATCTTGGGCTAAAACTTTGGATTTGGAGAGAACGAAGATGAGGACGACGAGTTTTGGAGGGAGGAAGATGAAGAAGGAGGGGTCGGCTCATGAACGGACTTTAAGTTAAAAAGAAATGAATCCATGGGATGTTGGCCAAAAATTTCAAGTATGCCATTGGGTCGATCCTAGGGGGTCGACTCATGATTCACAAAATTTCAGAAAAAATATGAATAAATTTCAAAAAAATCTAAAATTTTGGGAGAAGAATTTTTGCTCAATGACAAGTTGTGAGAGGTATAATCTTGAGCGTTTAGGTCCAAGAGAGATGATGGAAATTGAGCTCAAAGAAATTTTGACATCGATTCCTTGGAATTGGAGAAATATTTAGGCAAATAGATCAAGAATTCCTAGATTTCTCCTAATTTCACAGAATCTATCCTCACTTAGGGCCTTTGTAAAGATATCAGCTAATTAATTTTCAGTGCAAACATAGTCAAGAATTATATCTTTGTTTTGAATATGTTCTCTTATAAAATGATGTCTTATTTCAATATGTTTAGACCTTGAATGTTGAATTGGATTTTTAGTAAGATTTATGGCACTAGTGTTATCACATCTTATGGGTGTTTCATTAAGTTTGATACCAAAGTCTTCGAGTTGTTGCCTAATCCACAAGATTTGAGCACAACAACTTCCGGCTGCAATGTATTCGGCCTCAGCCGTAGACAGTGCTACCGAATTTTGTTTCTTACTAAACCAGGAGATTAGGTTAACTCCAAGAAATTGGCAAGTTTCACTAGTACTTTTTCTGTCTAATCTACATCCAGCAAAATCAGCATCTGAATATCCTAATAAATTGATTAATGAGTCCTTAGAGTACCATAATCCTAGAGTTTGAGTACCATTTAAATATCTAAGGATTCTTTTAACAGCATTCAAGTGAGTCTCTTTAGGATTAGATTGAAATCTAGCACATAGACAAACACTAAACATGATATCAGGCCTACTTGCAGTTAAATATAATAGAGAGCCAATTATACCTCTATAATATTTTAAGTCTACACATTTACTTTCTTCATCCTTGTCAAGCTTACATGAGGGGCTCATGGGTGTGCCAATTGCTTTGGAGTTCTCCATTCCAAATCTTTTGAGTAATTCCTTGGTGTACTTGCTTTGGGTGATGCAGATTCCTTCCTTTGTTTGTTTGATTTGGAGTCCGAAGAAGAATGTAAGTTCTTCCATCATGCTCATCTCGAACTCTCCCTGCATGAGCTTAGCAAAGTCTTGACAAAGAGATTCATTAGTAGGCCCAAAAATAATGTCATCAACATATATTTGTATAATTAACATATCATTTTGATTTTTTTTAATGAATAGGGTTGTGTCTATATTATCTCTTGAAAAATTATTATTTAGTAAAAATTTGCTTAGCCGATCATACCAAGCCCTAGGTGCTTGTTTTAAACCATATAGAGCTTTATTTAATTTAAAAACATGATTAGGAAAAGCATGATTTTCAAAACTTGGGAATTGTTCTACATAGACTTCTTCAGCAATATATCCATTCAAAAATGCACTTTTGACATCCATTTGAAATAATTTAAATTTCATAAAGCAAGCATATGCAAGTAGAAGTCTAATGGCCTCTAATCTAGCAACAGGTGCAAAGGTCTCATCAAAATTAATTCCTTCTTCTTGATTATAACCTTTAGCAACCAATCTTGCTGTATTTCTTATTACATTTCCATGTTCATCTAATTTGTTCCTAAAAATCCACTTTGTGCCAATTATTGAATAATTTTTAGGTCTTGATACTAAAGTCCATACATTATTTCTTTCAAATTGATTAAGTTTCTCTTGCATTGCATTAATCCAATTATAATTATTTTCAGCTTCTTCAATAGTTTTTGGTTCGAGATGAGAGACAAAAGCACAATGATTAAATACATCTTTAAGTGAAGAATGAATTTTTACCCCATGCATAGGATCACCAATAATTAACTCCTTAGGGTGATTATGAACATACCTCCATTCTTTGGGTAGGTCATTTGTATCTTGAGGTTGTTCTTGATGTTCTTCACCTCCCTCATCCTGTTTGTCTTCATGTTCCTTGTCATCTTGAATTGTTGAATCTTTCAGAGTGATCTCCTTCATTCCTTCTATAAGAGGATCTGCATCATCAACACCTTCATTCTTCCTTGAAGGAAGATCGTTAGATTCATCAAAGACAACATGTATGGACTCCTCTACTACTAAAGTTCTTTTGTTAAAAACTCTAAAAGCTTTACTAGTAGAGGAGTAACGAAGAAAGATTGCTTCATCTGATTTTGCATCAAATTTTTCAAGTCTTTCTTTACCATTATTTAACACAAAACATCGGCAACCAAAAACATAAAAATAAGCAATATTAGGTTTTCTTTCTTTCCAAAGCTCATAGGGGGTTTTCTTTAAAATTTGTCCAATCAAAGCATGATTTAAAGTGTAACATGCCGTGTTAATTGCTTCCGCCCAAAAATATCTTGGAAGGTTGCTTTCACAAAGCATGATACGGGCCATTTCTTCTAAGGTTCTGTTTTTCCTTTCTACTACCCCATTTTGTTGGGGTGTCCTAGGAGCAGAGAAGTTATGGCCAATTTTCTTTTCATCACAAAAGTTTTCAAAGTCTTGATTTTCAAATTCAGTTCCATGATCACTTCGAATATTTTGAATTGAAAATCCTTTCTCATTAGTGACTTTTCGGTAAAATTTAGTGAAAACATGAAACGTTTCATCTTTGTGTGCTAAAAAGAAAACCCAAGTAAAACGAGAGTAATCATCTATAATTACAAAACCATATCATTTTTCTCCTAGACTAGTGGTTCTAGTAGGTCCAAATAAGTCCATATGCAAAAGCTCTAAAGGTCTAGAGGTTGAAACAATATTTTTGGATTTAAATGAAACTCTTGTTTGTTTACCTAGTTGGCATGCATCACAAATTCTATCCTTTTCAAAATTCAATTTTGGCAAACCAAGAACTAATTCTTTCTTAATTAATTTTGAAAGAGAATGCATGCTAATGTGTGCAAGTCTGCGATGCCAAAGCCAACTAGTCTCATTAATTTTAGCATTCAAGGATACTAGGCATTGTATGTTTATTTTGGCTAAATCATTTAAATCTACCATATAAACATTACCATGTCTATGTCCAATAAATTTAATGCCATCATTAATAGGACTAGTTACAATGCAAACAGACGATTCAAAAATAACTTTATATCCTTTATCATAAAATTGACTAATGCTTAGTAAATTATGCTTTAAACCATCTACTAACAAAATATTTTCAATATATTTGGAGGGAGTGATACCAATGTTACCTATACCGATGATCTTTCCTTTACCATTGTCTCCAAAGGTGACCATCCCTCCATTCTTAGCATCAAGAGTGATGAATTGGAATTCATCACAAGTCATGTGTCTCGAGCATCCACTGTCAAGATACCATTTCCTGTTTTCTCCTTGGGATGCTAGACACACCTGCAAGCAAAAATCAAGTTTTTGTTTTAGGTACCCAAGCTTTCTTGGGTCCTTTTTGGTTAGTTATAATGGTTCCTTTTGAAACCCATATTTTCTTTATATTTTAATTTGCAGACTTGATAGAGAAGCAAGTGTATGACTTATGTCCTACTCTACCATATTTGAAGTAAGTAATATTAGAAGACTTGTTACTTAAAGAGTTTACATAAATATTTTTCAGATATTTTTGTTTCTTCAAGGGGTTATAGCCAAGTCCAGCCTTATCATACACGGCCTTTTGATTTTCAAGAATCATATTAAGTTTATTTGAACTCAAGGTAAATTTTTCAACTAATGGTTTTAACTTGGCAATTTCATTCTTTAAACTTTGATTTTTTTGAAGCAGGGTGGATTTTTCAATTGAAATACTTTCATTTTGTTTCAATAAAGATTAATTTTTCAATTTTAGATCTTTGTTCTTCATCCTTAGTTTCTTTAATTCATCAACTAAATCATAAAAAGCTTCATGTAATTCTTCAAATGTAAAGTCACTAGGAGTTTTAGATATTATCTCATTTTCGTGTGCCATAAGGCACAGGTTGGCTTGTTCGGTTGAGTTTTCCTCTTCGAAGCTTGAGTCATCACTCGCACTCCAAGTGGCCATCATGACCTTCTTCTTATACTTTTTGGGATCCTTCTTCAGTTGTGGGCATTCGGATTTGAAGTATCCCGGCTTCTTGCATTCGTAGCAGATAAGGGGTTGGTCTTTCTCTTTTTCTTTGCTCTGTTCTCCTTTTGTGAATGGCCTCTTCCTCATCTTTTATTTCCTTTTTCTTAAAAATTTCTTGAATCTTCGGATAATGAGTGCCATCTCTTCATCCTGTTCTTCATCTTCAGTGTCATCAGTTTCTTCATCTGGTGGAGCTGTGGATTTGAGGGTAATTATTCTTTTCTTTTTGACTTCTTCCTCTTGATGTTGCTTCATGCTTAGCTCATGAGTCATCAATGATCCAAGAAGCTCTTCCAAGGGTAGAATGTTCAAGTCTTTGGCTTCTTGGATGGCGGTCACTTTAGCTTCTCAAGTTCTTGGTAAGGACCTGAGAATCTTTCTTACAAGCTCACTATTAGTATAGGACTTACCAAGACTCTTTAAACCATTTATAATATCAGTAAAGCAAGTAAACATTTCAGTTATGGACTCATCATGCTCCATTTTAAACAATTCATATTTATGCACAAGCATGTTGATTTTAGACTCCTTTACTTGATTGGTTCCTTCATGGGTTACTTCTAACCTATCCCATATTTCTTTAGCAGATGAGCAAGTAGAAATGCGATTAAATTCATTAGCATCAAGAGCACAATAAAGAACATTCATTGCTTTAGCATTTAATTGGGCCATTTTCTTATCAACCTCATCCCATTCTTTCTCGAGTTTGGTTGATTCCACTCCATCTATAATTTTAGTGGGTGTGTGAGGATCGTTCACTATGATACTCCACATATCATAGTCGAGTGCTTGAATGAATATTTTCATCCGAGCTTTCCAATAGGTATAATTAGACCCATTAAAAAGTGGAGGTCGGTTGGTGGATTGCCCCTCGGCTAGAGAAGTGCCGACTTGAGTTGCCATAGATCTTTGGCTCTTTGATTGTTTAGATCAAAGTAGGGCTAGAGCACCGAGCTCTGATACCACTTGTTGCCTAGCTATGCAACCCAAGAGGGGGGGGGGGTGAATTGGGTTTCTAAAAATTTTAAGCTTAACTTATGACTTATGAAAAATGTTTGACAAAAGCTAAATAAATAGGGAGAGTAAAATTAATTCAAGGCTAATGGCTAAAAGCTAGAATGCAAGAGAATAATGAAGAGTTAAAGAAGAGCAATTAGGCACACCACAAACAAAAGGATTTATAGTGGTTCGGTGCCAACCTTGCACCTACATCCACTCCCCAAGCTCCTACTTGAGAATTCCAATCCACTAATCTTGTATTCAACCCGAATACAAACATCGAAAACTCTGACTCTAGCTATCCCAAGCTAGTCCACTTATTTTTCGGGTACAAGCCAATCCAATACACTCTGATTCAAGGTTCGGATCAACCTTCCCTTATTTTGAAACCCTTCCAAAACAAAAATAATAATACAAACAAAGTATAACAATGAATAGCACAAGTAAGCACAAAGAAAGCTCCTTTAATGAGCGTATGAGACTTTAAATACTCTTTACTCAAGAAGAAGAAGACCCTTTTTGATTTCCTCAAGGTGGTTGGAGACTAGAATGTGTACTTGAGGAGTTGGTGAGCTTGGATCAAAGGCTTCTTGAATGCTTTGAGTGAGCTTTTGCTTAGGGCTGAAAAGTTTGCTTGAAATCCCTTTTTCAAAATCTCTCTTCTTGAATCCTCTTTCTTTTCTTCTTGTTGATTTCCATCTTTTTGTCCCTTTTATAGCTTTAAGAAATAGTAGAAATCATTCTAGACTGAAAAAGAGCCGTTAGATCACAATAAATGAGCATTAAAAGTATTTAAAATGGGTTAAAAACTAGCCGTTGCAGAAAAATCCTATCACAGGGGTCGACTCATGGGTCGACTCATGCCTGGGGGTCGACTCATGGGTCGACCTCTGTGGAAAATCATCACAGAATCGAACGGGATGCAAGGTTCTGTTAAAACTAGCTTAAAACCCGTAGAGGTCGACTCATGGGTCGACTCATGCCTTGGGGGTCGACTCATGGGTCGACTCACAGGATGTGCCAAGTCTATGCCGGCTAGAAATTTCAGCATGCCAGTCATCTCATGTGCCATGAGTCGACTCATGGGTCGACTCATGATTTTCAATCATGCATATCTTTCAAAATATAAGTCCAAAAATAATAAAATTTCCACCAATGGATCACAAATCTTTTGTTCTATCATTTGATGCTTTCAAATCAGGGTTTTGGTAAAATTATGATTTTGCCCCTGAAGAGCAATAAGTCTTTTTCAAGTGAAAATTATTAGTACCCCTTCAACTGCTTTGTAATCATCAAAATCAATCTAAAGAGCAACACCGACGCAGGCAAATTTTTGCACCAACAGGATTGGCACTAGAGGAAGGGTTTGAACCTTCGCAGTACCCTTGTTCTTAAAGGAGTGCTCAACGGGACCATCTTCGATCATCTTTTCCGACGTCCTCTCCTCCTTCCCCCACTAGGTCTTCACCCGATGCCTCCCCGCAAAGCATCTACGCGGCGATCCACGGCCTCCACGGCCAGATCTCAGGCTCCAGCCTCACCTCCATTTCCCAGCCTCCTCCCCCTCCTCCGGCAACGGTGGTTGGCACGGAGTAATTCGATCTACTGGTGTAGCAGGTCAGAGACCTCACTGAAGCTGTGCAGGCTATACAACAGCAGCAGCAGCCGCAGGCATCAGTGCGACTGGAGGGAGCATCACCAGAACTCCAAAATCTGGTGGTAGGATGGGCCACTTGGGCCAGCCGCCCCGTCTTTCCCAGAAAGATGAATCCAAGGGTGGAGAGCCCTCAATCAGATCACGATTCCACCTCTGGAAGATCTCTACCTCTATTCTGCCAGAAGACCCTTGAGACCTGTAGTCGAGAGGATTTTCTAGACCGGAGGCTCCAGGAGATGAACCGACGATCGAAGAACTCTACCATGCTCCCTCTGCTTATGGTGAGGACATTTGTACTGACCTTCCTTTTTCTCAAATGATCATGCAGGAACCGATCCCGCCGAACTTCAAGCTCCCTCAGTTTGAAAGCTACGATGGGACTTCGGACCCAGTTGACCACCTGGAGGCCTTCTGGACAATGATGCTGCTTCATGGCGCACCCGACGCCATCCTGTGCCGAGCTTTCCCATCCACCTTGAAGGGAGCGGTGAGAAATTGGTACTTGGCACTGAAGCTGGGTACCATCTTTTCTTTTGATCAGATGAGCCACCAGTTTGTGGCTCATTTTGTTAGCAGCCGACGTCCCAGAGGGGTTCGGAGTCCCTCATCAACATCAAGCAGAGGGAGGGGGAGTCCATTCAGGCTTACGTCAATTGTTTCAATATCGCTGTGTTGGAGGTCCGAAACTTGGACCAATCGATCGCGATGGCCGCTCTGAAAGGCGGCCTTCAGAAGAACGACCTTCTATTCTCCCTAGAAAAAAAGTACCTTAGGAATTTTGCTGATTTGTTAGCTCGGGCTGAGGGGTACGCCTGAGCAGAAGAAACCTTCAAGATGAAGGACGAGGAGACCGTGAGAGAGCGGCAGGTGAGAGACTTGAGTAAGCCCGCAGTCGAGAAAGGGGCGAAAGAAGCTCGGCCGCATTCTCGAACTCCCCCCGAGCACAAGCGCACCCAGACTCCTCCCTGAGCGCACAGATAGAGAAGCCCAGAGCGCCGAGTCCGTCGGAGGTCTCCCCTAGGGAGATTCTGCAGCTATGCTTTCCTCAACGCATCGAAAACTCAGGTGCTGATGGAAGTCAGAGAGCAGCTCCCAAGGTCAGAAAGGATGCGCACGCACCTCGGGAAGCACAATCCTAATAAGTTCTGCCTCTACCATCGTGACCACGGCCACAACATGGAGAAATGCATTCAGCTCTGAGACGAGATCGAAGAGCTCATCAGACGAGGTCGGCTCGACAGGTTCATTCGATGTCGGCCTGAGGGTAGAGAGGATCGACCAAGGGCCCTACCGTAGCCTGAACCATCGAGGAGGGAAGAGCAGCCTAGAGATCGGCCTCCAATTGGGATCATCAACTCCATCTCCGGAGGACCTTGACAGGAAGCAGACCTTCTACAGCCCTGGAATTTGAAAAACTTGTAAATGTATTGCAAACGATCCCACTTTAAATCCAGATTCCTTTCAGACTCGCACATCTTTTCCTTTTTGGCATAGATTTGCAACGACAGGGGATGACCCCATCGGACAATGAAAACAAACCCTAATGTGGGCAAAGTTGAAAGTCTGGTTACTTGTAGACCGGATGGGGGGAGAGGCCATACAGCGCCCATATGCGTCCCCACAGCCATATTAGGGACAGGAGAAGAACCTCGCCCTGACATGAGCAAGGTCGAAGGTCCGGTTACTTTTAGACCAGATGGGGAAAGAGGCCATACAGCACCCATATGGGCCCCCACAGTCATGTTAGGGACAGGAGGAGAACCTCACCCTGATATGAGCAAGGTCGAAGGCCCGGTTACTTTTAGACCAGATGGGGGGAGAGGCCATACAGCACCCATATGCGCCCCCACAGCCATGTTAGGGACAGGAGGAGCATCTCGCCCTGACATGAGCAAGGTTGAAGGCCCGGTTACTTTTAGACTAGATGGGGGGAGAGGCCACACAGCACCCATATGCGCCTCCACAGCCATGTTAGGGACAGGAGGAGAACCTCGCCCTAACATGAGCAAGGTCGAAGGCCCGGTTACTTGTAGACCAAACGGGGAGAGAGGCCATACAGCGTCCATATGTGCCCCCACAGCCATGTTAGGGATAGGAGGAGAACCTCGCCCTAACATGAGCAAGGTCGAAGGCCCGGTTACTTGCAGATCGGATGGGGAGAGAGGCCACACGTCACCCATATGTGCCTCCGCAGCTCTGTTAAGAACAGGAGGAGAACCTCGTCCTAACCTAAGCTGAAACCAATCACATCAGAAATAGGGGAAGAACCTCATCTCGACACCAATTAAGGTCCGGCCATTCGAGATCTGGCAAGAAAGAAGAAAACCTTCTCGACGACCCTTATACGCTACTGTGACTCCGAAAAAAGCTAGGGAGAACCCTTGCCTAAAAAAAAAAAAAGGAGGAAAATGTGAAGGAACAGCGGTGGGCTACCCCAATGAAAAATGGAGGCCGAACTACATTAAAAGCACAAAGGACCTCATCTCCATGAAGAAGGAGGAAGAGAAAGTAAGATCTACGATCACGAACAAAAAGGCAAATCAACACGATGATGGCTAGAAACCTCCAAGCGGTGTCGACGTCGAACCAATCAAAAGCACAAAAAACTCGGTAATGACGACCTAATACAAAGATGAACAAGAAACCTTCGAACAACATTGACATCGCATGGGACAAAAATGAAAGAAGTTCGACGCACGACAATTCAACACGACGTACGGGTAAGGTAACAAAGACCTTTTCATTAGCAAAATGTACGTTACAGAGCCTAGAAGGTCGAAAAAAAAACAACAACAACAACAACAACGACAACAAACAGACAAGCGGTAAAAGAAGACACTTAGAAGGATGGAGGACAAAAAGAGCCCTAAGGGGGCCCAGCTTCCTCCGACTTCGAACTTTCGGCTTTGACCCTCATCAGGGAGTGCCTTAAGCTCTCGACTTCTTCTTCTAATTCCTTCTCTCTCATTAGCATTTCTATATATCTCCGATGAAGCCACTGGCTTTCATTCTCCACCTCTCGGTGCCTTTTTCTCAGGACCTCAGATTCCACCTCCGCGTCCCTGACTGTCTGCTGCTCGTATACCAGTTAGATCTTCAATTGCTGCAGCTCGGCCTTCTCCTCCCTAAGGGCGATAGATAACTCTTCTATGGTTCTTCTCAGGGATTGGAGTTCGTCGGGATCCCGAACGGGAGCAAACTGAGCTTCTTCAACTAGCTGCCTTTGAAGGCGGGCAACCTCATCGGTCGCCATCCTGAGCTTTCCCCTATAGTCGTCCACCTACTTGCACCAGCTGGCTCGGTACGTGTTATAGCTCACCTCGGCATCCTGGAGCTGTTGCTGAAGGTCGAAGAACTTCTTCGACCATTTTCGGTAGCAGTCGGCCTGAGTCGAAAGCCGGGATGAGCTTCCCTCCAACTGGCTGATCCTCTCCTGTGCAGCCGACAGCTCCACTCTGAGAGAGCTGATCTTGGCAGCTTGGGTCCAAGATCGATCGCTGGCGTGCTTCTTATTATTCCTCGAGCTCCTTCTCGAAGTTTGCTTTCCTCCGACTGTACTCCATGATCCCCTTCACGTGGAGGTTCTGAAAATGTTGGATCGTGGACTTCAACGGAATCTCCTGTGGCAAGGGAAGCGCTTCGGCAGGACACTGCCATCGGGAGACAAAAGCGTCAAGGCGTGTCTCATTGCAGAAAGAAAAACAAAAAAAAGAGGAGCAGAGTGGAGAAGCCCTCCATAAGGAGAAATTTAATTTTATTGATTGAATGTTTCTTAAAGACAAAAAGGAAAAAAAATTGTAATAAAAGAAAAATACAAAGTCGGAGGTCTTAGACCTCTGAAATAGGAGTTGGGGAGCTCGATGTTCTTGGAAGGGGAGCTGCGGTGGTAGTAGCAGTGTGAGAGGGCCCGACTTCATCTTCAGATGCCTCGTCCAAGAAGCTAAGGTCGAGCTCAAGAAATTTCTTGGCCACCTTCTCTTGACAGAGCTCGAATCTTTTGATGAATGCCTCTTGGCCAAACTTGACGTTCAGGTCCCTCATCTCTGTAGAAGCCTTGAACTCCTCCACTGCTAGGGCCTTGGCCTCCGAGATCAGAACCAAAATCTGCTCTGTCAAATTTGCGACCTCAGCCTCCGCCTTCCTCACCGTCTCCTCCGAGGCCTGCTTCTCTTTCTCAAGGGCCTCTTGGAGGTTGGCTACCTCGGCGGCCTTTTCTTTGAGGCAGGCGACTTCGGCCCGATGGCTCTCCTCCGCCTGGATGGCGTCCCTCCTTACCCGATTCGTCGCCTCGATGTTGGCAAGGAGCTAGTGCCTGATCTACAAGGGTGGCTAGGAGGTCAGACCAGAGGTTGAGAAGCTAATTAAATGAAGGTGCAAAGGGAAGGAGGAAAGTGAATCTATTTACCTCGAGAAAGGACCCTAGGGAGTCCCAAACCCACTGTTCGGGATCGGTGCGATCAATCCTCTGGACGACTTCGGACAGGATGCAGCCATCGATCAGTCACTTTATCAGGCCCCTGTCATTCATGGGATTCTCCCCTAGCTCCCCTTCGGAACCATGGGACTCTTCGATGTTGGCTCGACGGCTACTCACCCTGCGGGCCACCGACTTCCTTCTCCTCCCCCTCTCAACCCCTGGCACCTCCTCGAAGCAGACCCCCGAAGTGGGAACCTCAGCGAGGGAACTCCTTGAAGAGGCCCAGGGAGCCAGAGGTTCGGCGTCTGAAGGAACGTCAGCGGGGGAACTCCTTGAAAAGGCCCGGGGAGCTGGAGGTTTGACGTCTGAAGGAACGTCGACCGTGAGGGCCGCCTGGGCAGGCATGGCCGAGCTCGTCTCCTCCGTTCTGGCTTTCTTTATTGATTTGGAGGTTGCGACGCCTTTTCTTTTATGGGCCTTGAGGCCCCTGGCGAGCATCCGTGTTGCTTCGACGTCCATTCCTAAAAAAAAAAAAAAGAGAGATCAGTGATGGGGTGAAAAAGAAAGAAGTGACACGCAAAAAAAAAAAAAAAAAAAAGAGAAAAGAGAGAAGGAGAGCAGAAGAAAAGAAGAGGAAATGAAAGATGGGATACTCGCAGGATCTAGAGGGCTCAAGCCGATGTTGAACAAAAATTGCTCCTTCAGAAGGTTGGGAAGGGAAGGAGCCGAATAACTAAGAAGCCTCCGGGCGGCCTGAAGGTCGTCCTCCCCCAGGTTAGGAGCCCGACGGATAGAGTCCCTCAGGGAGACCCAAGGGGGCAATCCCAGCCTCAAGATCGGACAGTGGACGAAAAGGTACTTCTCCTTCCAGTTATGGATTGAAGAGGGAGCACCTTTCAGCAACCCCTTCTTGCCAAACTGGAGGGAGAAATACCACCAATCCTTTGCCGAGGGGTGATGCTTGAAGGTATAAAAATGCCTAAACAAAGAAAGAGATGGCTAAACTTCGACTACGTGGCAAAGGGAGAGGAACCCTATCAGAAACATAAAGGAATTTGGCGCAACTTAAGCTAAAGAAATATCCAAAAAATGGAAAAGAGTGACGACGAAGGGCGGAAGCGGAAGTCGGAGCCCAGCACGGAAGGCCTCCTGGTACAGGCAGAAGCGGCCAGGTGGGGGGGTGCTAGCCCGGTCGGCGGGATCAGGAAGCTCCAGATCGTACTTTGGAGGAACTCCATACTAAACCCTTATCAGTAAGAGTTCATCCAGAGTCAGAGAACAGGGAATGGCACCCGATGCAAAAATCGAGTGAGGCCCAGCCCCAGATGTGGGTTCGTCTATAGTGTGGGGGTTCTGGGGGGCTGAGGTGGACGAACTCCTGGAACCACTAGAGGTGGGGGTGCCGGAAGATATTTCAAACAAGGACCCTAAAAATTTCAGAGAAATCAGGCGGAACAAGAGGTGAAAGGTTTGCGGGGGACCAAACCAGAGGAATGCGATAGAAGAAAAATGGAGGAGAAGGGGCACCTAAATGGCAAGAAAAGGAACGAAAGTTCCGGGACTAACCTAAGTCGCTCCGAAGGATGCAGAGGTGCGAGGACAGGGATGACTCGAAGAATGCTTAGGGCCAAGGTAGACGCCAAGGAGGGTCAGAGCTCTCGAAGAGAAGGCAGACACCGACAGAACTTTTAGGAGGAATGAGGCTCCTAAAGGTGGAAAGGTGGGTTTAAATAGACCCTGGGATCCGACGCTATAATGATCGCGGATCTCCCCAGGCCGACCCACGCTCGCCACGTGTCCCACTCGCCACAGCAAGCGGCTAAAAGTGGCTGACAGTTGATAGAGCCATTACTGCACCATACCTGGGCCAGCACTCTAGCAGGAATTCCGAAAGGTCCCTTCGGATCGCCCCGATTTGAAAAGACTCCGGCACGCGCGCATTAAATGCCAGAATATCTGAGGGCGATCATGCACAGGATTCAAGAGGATAACTTCGGCTGTAAAAATTTTTCTGTACTTCCTTCATTCGAAACTCGAACTCGAAAGTAGGGAGACTGGTGTTGGGTATAAAATACCTCCCAGCCGAAGTTCATAACAGGAGTGACCCTCTAGGGATGCTACCGACGTCCGACCTTCGGCGACATCTTTCCGAACCTCTCCAGCAGCCGAGCCTCCGCAACGTTCCCAAGGTCTGCCGATGGATAAAACCCCCACCAGTGTAGGTCGGATTCTCCATGATGGGTGGACTCCACCCAAGTTTCGACGGTGGTCGACCACCTGCTAGACTTCGTCCGGACTCCCACGGGAGCCGGACTTCGTCCCCGACTTCAACTGCAGGTAGACTTCGTTCGGACTCCTACGGGAGCCGGACTTCGTCCCCGACTTCAACTACAAGAAGACTTCATCCGGACTCCTACGGGAGCCGGACTTCATCCCCGACTTCAACTGCAGGAAGACTTCATCCGGACTCCTACGGGAGCCAGACTTCATCCCCGGCTTCAACTGCAGGTGGACTTCGTCCGGACTCCTAGGGGAGCCGGACTTCATCCCCAACTTCAACTGCAGGAAGACTTCGTCCGGACTCCTATGGGAGCCGGACTTCATCCCCGACTTCAACTGCAGGTAGACTTCATCCGGACTCCTACGGGAGCCGGACTTCGTCCCTGACTTCAACTGGAGGAAGACTTCATCCGGACTCCTACGGGAGCCAGACTTCATCCCCGGCTTCAACTGCAGGTAGATTTCGTCCGGACTCCTACGGGAGTCAGACTTCATCCCCGACTTCAACTGCAGGAAGACTTCATCCGGACTCCTACGGGAACCGAACTTCATCCCCGACTTCAACTGTAGGAAGACTTCATCCGGACTCCTACGAGAGTCGGACTTCATCCCCGGCTTCAACTGCAGGTGGACTTCGTCCGAACTCCTACGGGAGCTGGACTTCATCCCCAACTTCAACTGTAGGAAGACTTCGTCCGGACTCCTACGGGAGCCGGACTTCATCTCCGACTTCAACTGCAGGTAGACTTCATCCGGACTCCTACAGGAGCCGGACTTCATCCCCGACTTCAACTGCAGGAAGACTTCATCCGGACTCCTACGGGAGCCGAACTTCGTCCCAGACCACAACTGCAGGAAGACTTCATCCGGACTCCTACAGGAGCCAGACTTCGTCCCCGGCTTCAACTGCAGGTAGATTTCGTCCGGACTCCTACGGGAGCCAGACTTCATCCCCGACTTCAACTGCAGGAAGACTTCGTCTGGACTCCTACGGGAGCCGGACTTCATCCCCCACTTCAACTGCAGGAAGACTTTGTCTGGACTCCTACGGGAGCCGAACTTCATCCCCGACTTCAACTGCAGGAAGACTTCATTCGGACTCCTACGGGAGCCGGACTTCATCCCCGACTTCAACTGCAGGAAGACTTCGTCCGGACTCCTACGGGAGTCGGACTTCATCCCCGACTTTAACTGCAGGTAGACTTCGTCCGGACTCCTACAGGAGCCGGACTTCGTCTCCGACTTCAACTGCAGGAAGATTTCGTCCGAACTCCTACGGGAGCCAGACTTCGTCCCCGACTTCAACTACAGGAAGACTTTGTCCGGACTCCTCCGGGAGCCGGACTTCGTCCTTGACTTCAACTGCAGGTAGACTTCGTTCGGACTCCTATGGGAGCCGGACTTCGTCCCCGACTTTAACTGCAGGTAGACTTCGTCCGGACTCCTACGGGAGCCGGACTTTGTCCCCGACTTCAACTGTAGGAAGACTTCGTCCGGACTCCTATGGGAGCCAGACTTCATCCCCAACTTCAGCTGCAGGAAGACTTCGTCCGGACTCCTACAGGAGCCGGACTTCATCCCCGACTTCAACTGCAGGAAGACTTCATCCTGACTCCTGTGGGAGCCAGACTTCGTCCCCGACTTTAACTGTAGGAAGACTTCATCCGGACTCCTACGGGAGCCGAACTTCGTCCCCGACTCCAACTGCAGGTAGACTTCGTCCGGGCTCCCACGGGAGCTGGACTTCTGCCTTGAACTCCTGTTGCAGGTCTCAGTCAAGATTCCTCGACAAATGATCCCCATTCAGGCTTCTACAGAGATCGAACTCCAACCGAACTTCGGCCGACAGGTCTGGACCCCCTGGCAGACCACAATAATGGCCATGACTCTGCTCCACTTCCTGCGACAGATTCTGCGCGGCTCCATCACTCTCTGGCAGACCACAATAATGGGCACGACTCTGCTCCACTTCTTGTGACAGATTCTGCATGGCTCCATCACTCCCTAGCAAACCACAATAATGGCCATGACTCTACTCCACTTCCTGTGACGGATACCGCGTGGCTCCTCCACTCTCTGGTAAGTCACGATAACAGACGCCGCTCCACTCCCCGCAACAGTCTCCACGTGGTAGGTCACGGTGATGACCATGATTCCACTTTACTACTCTTCATAACAAGCTCCTTCTGGCCCCGAACGGCCCACTGCCAGACGGTTACAAATGTCGCTATCAATCTGATGCACCCTCCACCTATAAAAGGGGGACCCCAGATACGTTATTCTCTAAGCTCTAATTTCTATCCTAAAACTCTGCTAAAATTTTCGGTCGAGCACTCCATTCTTGTTGAGACAGAGAACTGACTTGAGCATCGGAGGGTCTTACCGGAGCAACCCCAACTCTGATTTAGACTTCTTTTGCAGGTTTCCGTGGCGACCGTGACTCCCTCGACTCCAGCTTCTCTGATGCAGGTAGATTTTTGCACCAACAAGATCCAATCACATCTGATGTGATATCTAAAATTCACTATTATCAGATAAATAAAAATAAAAATCAGATCTAAATTAGATCTAAAATAAAATCATCAACCTGGCTCTGATACAAGTTGAAGAAAAAATTATCTTTTTAAAAATAAAGTAGGATAATTTTTTTAAAAATATTCTATCCCAAATCTCATGTTAAAGGAAAAACCATCTTTTTCCTTGTAGGATCTTCCAGTCTAATGAGATCTGGGGTGGAATATTTTTTAAAAAAAATTATCTTACTTTATTTCAGATCTAAGGTCTATTAGATCTGATTCTTATTATTTGATATTTAATCTAAAATTAAATCTAACACTTGAGAATTAGAGGAATACCTCTAGGGTAACTAGATTACCCTGTAGATGATTGCAGCAACACCCGAGATTCTAAAATAGCCACGCAGTCGTCTGGCCTCTGTCGATATCCACTCGAACAGGATCTGGATCATCTTCTCCTCATGAATCTTTGCTCCAAAAATCAAATCTAGATCTGATCTACAAGATCTTCAAAAGATCTTCTGAAGCTGGAGCAGCAGCTTCTCAACAAATTCCTATAGCCTTTTGATCTAGGAGCCACCACACCTTGGACAAGCACCAGATGGATGCCCAACCTCTTGGATGTGAAGAGGGGAGGGAGAGGAGCAGAGGGGGCATAGAGAAGTGGAGGGGTTTCATGTTTTTACTTGGTATTGAGCAGATTCTCTAAACCCTAGGTGCAGACAGGGTTTAAATAGACCCTGCTGCGCCATGCAGTGCCACATCATTCGATCAATCAAAAAATTCTAATTAATTTTGAAAAAATTTTGATTGATAAAGTGATGTCATCTGATCATATCAGATAAGAACCCCACCAAACCCTCCTACTGTTGGCACCAACACTGGATAAGCACAGTAAGATTGGTGCCCAACAGTTTGAGTCGATCAAGGCATAGAGTCTTCATCTCATGGGACTCTATTCTTATCCACTTGGGGCGCACGCTATATCTGATTATGGTGCCCACTTTGAGGATAAAATTAGTAGGTGGACACTCTACAAAAACTCTCCAATGATCTCTTGCCAAGTGGCCTTCAGTCCAAGGTCCATGGGTCAACGTTTGACCGATGTCTTAAAACGAAAATGGCAGGTGACAGAAATTAGCAGGTGTTATCTTAAATTCATCTCATGAATTAAGATAAAACTTTTTTGAGCTGGACTGACTCCAGTCAGACTGAGAGAAATCTTCTCAAGGTTCTCTGAGTGAGTCAAATCATATTTGGCTCAGTCGAGATAGAAAAGATTACACAAGGAGAAAGTTAGGCTCAATCATGTGCTAGCATGATTTTCTTGAACCTAATTGGATCTAATCAAAATCAATCGAACTGAGCTGGCTCAATTGATGACATCCAGATCCTAACTCTTATTTGTGTGACCCAGTTAGGTTCATTTCCGTATGGTAATGAGATATGTCATGATCTCATCATCGACATCATCGAAACTCCTTTCGATGGATCAGAACTCTTCTGATTCAAACAATTTAGAATGATCGATCATCAAGATCATTCTAATTGCTTCCAAAATCCACCAGTGACACCTAGCAGTATATGGTGGCAACCCATCAGAAATGAAGATGAACCTCTCAATGCAGCTACCTGTGTGATTGAGTTCCTCTATCATGAGTCCCGACTGAATTAGGGTTAAGGTGAACTCGTCAAACCCAACATCAGTCATATGAATCAATCGATCGATCCAAATCTGATGTAAAATATTAATGGAAAACTCTTTTTCATTATTTCACTCTGCCATGGCCATGGGCTTAAGGACTCGATCTTTCGATCATCATAAGACTACTCCTCTCATCTACCGAGGTTGATAGATCCCATCTTGGTGCAATCTGATTCCTACAATGAATATGCTACAGCCAACATACACCTCAGGATTTCGAATGGCTAGGAGATCGAGTTATGATGTAGTCAAACTATAACACACTCAAGATAAACTGTTGATGTACTTCAGATAAAAAAACTAGACATACAGCTGCAGCATCGAGCTAGTCATCGATGAGAAGGTAGACTTCCTTATGACTGCTCGAGGTGGTCACGCTCAGTACTCTCGTTCTCAATGAATATCTATATTCTCGCTTCGGTGTCTCCACTTCGTAGACTTAAGACACATCTACTCTAAGAAAGCGATCGTACACCAACCTTCCGGATCGATTACCATCCTCGTCATGATTCTATGGTCAGGAGCTATTTATGAGTTAGTTATGTAAATTCATGCCTTAAATTTTCAACTCTTGAAAATATGAATTAACATTCCTACTAACTCAAAGGATGTATCACAGACATAATATACTCAATGTGATAGTAGAGTAACCCTTTTATTTATTTATAATCAAAATTATAAATTTTTTCTTACATTTGTATGGGAATGTGTTAGCCAATCTGGCATCTAGGGCACATCTAACAAACTCCCACTTGACCTAATGCCAATTGGCTACATATCTAAGTCCCATCTTCTCAAGGTAGGCTTCGATCTTCTACTAGCCTAATGGCTTTGTTAGTGGGTCTGCCACATTGTCTGTAGAGTCGACTCTCTTAACCTCGACATAACCCTTTTTGAGGTAATCACGGATCAGATGGAATCACCGCTCGATATGCTTGGACTTCTGGTGAGACCTTGGCTCCTTAGCTAGGGCTATGGCATCATTATTATCATAATAAAAAGGGATGGCATCTGATGACATCACTCTAAGCTTTGCGGCAAACTTCTTGTACCAGAATGCCTCCTTCGCAGCTTCCGATGCAGCAATATACTCTGCCTCCATGGTGGAATTAGCAATTACCGTCTACTTGGAACTCTTTCAGCTGACTGCACCACCATTGCAAATGAACAGACTCTCTGTTGCTCCCTAGATTGATTTTGATGATTACAAAGCAGTTGAAGGGGTACTAATAATTTTCATTTGAAAAAGACTTTTTTCTCTTCAGGGACAAAATTATAATTTTATCAAAACCCTGATTTGATAGTATCAAATGGTAGAACAAAAGATTTGTGATCTATTGGCGAAAATTTCATTATTTTTGGACTTGTATTTTGAAAGATATGCATGTTTGAAAATCATGAGTTGACCCATGAGTCAACTCATGGCACATGAGCTGTTTGGCACACAGATTTTTTGGCTTAGCACAACCTGTGAGTCGACCCATGAGTCGACCCCCAAGGCATGAGTCGACCCATGAGTCAACCCCTGCAGTTTTTAGGCCAAAAATTACAGAACCCTATTTTCTGGTATTCTTCCACAGTGGTCGACCCATGAGTCGACCCCTAGGCATGAGTCGACCCATGAGTCGACCCTTGTGATGGGATTTTTTTGCAACGGCTAATTTTTAACCCATTTTAAGTACTTTTAATGCTCATTTAATGCGATCTAACGGCTCTTTTTCAGCCTAGAATGTTTTCCTCTATTTCTTAAAGCTATAAAAGGAACAAAAAGGTGAAAAACAAAGTAGAGAAAGAAAGAGATTTAAAGAGCATTCAAGAGAGCATTGTAGCGCATTCAAAAGAGAAAATTTGAAAAAGGGTTTCTCAAGCCAACTTTTCAGCCCTAATCAAGAGCTCATTCAAAGCCTTCAAGAAGCCTTCAATCCAAGCTCACCAACTCCTCAAGCGCTCAATCAAGTCTCCATCTACCTTGAGGAAATCCAAAAAAAGGGACTTCTTCTTTTAAGTAAAGTGTATTTAAAGTTATATTTGCTCATTGAAGGAGCTTTTCTTTGTGCTTAAGTGTGCTATAAATTGTTATACTCAGTTTGAGTGTTTGGTTTTATTTTGGAAGGATTCCAAAACAAGGAAAGGTTGATCCGAACCTTAAATCGGAGTGTATAGGGTTGGCTTGTACCCGAAAAATAAGTGAACTAGCTTGGGATAGCTAGAGTTGGAGTTTCCGACGTTTGTATTCGGGTTGAATACAAGATTAGTGGATTGGAATTTTCAAGTAGGAGCTTGGGGAGTGGATGTAGGTGCAAGGTTAGCACCGAACCACTATAAATCCTTTTGTTTGGTGTGTGTCTAATTGCTCTTCTTTATCCCTCCATTATTTTCTTGCATTATTGCTCTTGCTTTTAGCCTTGAATTAATTCTACTCACTCTATCTATTTAGCTTTATCAAATATTTCTCATAAGTCATTAGTTAAGCTTAAATTTTTTAGAAACCCAATTCACCCCCCCTCTTGGGTTGCATAGCTGGGCAACAAGTGGTATCAGAGTCCGGTGCTCTAGCCCTTCTTTGATCTAAACAATCAAAGAGCCAAAGATCTATGGCAACCCACGTCGGCACTTCTCTTGCCGAAGGGCAATCCACCAACCGACCTCCACTTTTCAATGGGTCTAATTACACCTATTGGAAAGCTCGGATGAAAATATTCATACAAGCACTCGACTATGATATGTGGAGTATCATAGTGAACGGTCCTCACACACCCACTAAAATTATAGATGGTGAGGAATCAACCAAATCCGAGAAAGAATGGGATGAGGTTGATAAGAAGATGGCCCAATTAAATACTAAAGCAATGAATGTTCTTTATTGTGCTCTTGATGCAAACGAATTTAATCGTATTTCTACTTGTTCATCTGCTAAAAAAATATGAGATAGGTTAGAAGTAACCCATGAGGGAACCAATCAAGTAAAAGAGTCTAAAATAAACATACTTGTGCATAAATATGAATTGTTTAAAATGGAGCATGATGAGTCCATAACTGGAATGTTTACTCGCTTTACTGATATTATTAATGGTTTAAAGAGTCTTGGTAAGTCCTATACTAATAGTGAGCTTGTAAGAAAGATTCTCAAGTCCTTACCAAGAACTTGGGAAGCCAAAGTGACTGCCATCCAAGAAGCCAAGGACTTGAACACTCTACCTCTAGAAGAGCTTCTTGGATCTTTGATGACTCATGAGCTAAGCATGAAGCAACATCAAGAGGAAGAAGTCAAAAAAAAAAGAACCATTGCCCTCAAATCCACAGCTCCACCAGATGAAGAAACTGATGACACTGAAGATGAAGAACAGGATGAAGAGATGGGACTCATCACCCGAAGATTTAAAAAATTTTTGAGAAAAAAAAAATAGGGGATGAGGAAGAGGCCATTCATAAAAGGGGAACAAAGCAAAGAAAAAGAGAAAGACCAACCCCTTATCTGCTACGAGTGCAAGAAGCCGGGACACTTCAAATCCGAATGCCCACAACTGAAGAAAGGTCCCAAGAAGTTCAAGAAGAAGGCCATGATGGCCACATAGAGTGCGAGTGATGACTCAAGCTCCGATGAGGAAATCTCAACCGAACAAGCCATCCTGTGCCTTATGGCACACGAAAATGAGGTAATTTTCGAAACCCCTAGTGACTTTACATTTGAAGAATTACATGAAGCATTCTATGATTTAGTTGATGAATTAAAGAAACTAGAGATGAAGAACAAAGAACTAAAATTGAAAAATCAATCTTTATTGAAACAAACTGAAAATATTTCAATTGAAAAATCCACCATGCTTCAAGAAAATCAAAGCTTAAAGAATGAAATCGCCAAGCTAAAACCAATAGTAGAAAAGTTCACCTTGAGTTCAAATAAACTCAATATGATTCTTGATAATCAAAAAGCCGTGTATGATAAGGCTGGACTTGGCTATAACCCCTTGAAGAAATAAAAATATCTGAAAAATATTTATATAAACTCTTTAAGTAACAAGTCTACCAATATTACTTGTTTCAAATGTGGTATAGTAGGACATAAATCATACATTTGCTTCTCTAACAAATCTGCAAAATCAACTATAAAGAAAATAAGGGTTCTAAAAGGAACCATTATGACTAACCAAAAAAAACCCAAGAAAGCTTGGGTACCTAAAATAAAAACTTGACTTTTGCTTGCAGGTATGTCTAGCATCCCAAGGAGGAAACAGGAAATGGTATCTTAACAGTGGATGCTCGAGACATATGACTGGTGATGAATCACAATTCATCACGCTTGATGCTAGGGATGGAGGGATGGTCACCTTTGGAGACAATGGCAAAGAAAAGATCATCGGTATAGGTAACATTGGTATCACTCCCTCCAAATACATTGAAAATGTTTTGTTAGTAGATGGTTTAAAGCACAATTTACTAAGTATTAGTCAATTTTGTGATAAAGGATATAAAGTTATTTTTGAATCGTCTGTGTACATTGTAACTAGTCCTGTTAATGATGGCATTAAATTTATTGGACATAGACATGGTAATGTTTATATGGTAGATTTAAATGATTTAGCCAAAATAAACATGCAATACCTAGTATCCTTAAATGCTAAAATTAATGAGACAAGTTGATTTTGGCATCGCAGACTTGCACACATTAGCATGCATTCTCTTTCAAAATTAATTAAGAAAAAATTAGTTCTTGGTTTGCCAAAACTAAATTTTGAAAAGGATAGAATTTGTGATGCATGCCAATTAGGTAAACAAACAAGAGTTTCATTTAAATCCAAAAATATTGTTTCAACTTCTAGACCTTTAGAGCTTTTGCATATGGACTTATTTGGACCAACTAGAACCACTAGTCTAGAAGGAAAATGATATGATTTTGTAATTATAGATGATTACTCTCGTTTTACTTGAGTTTTCTTTTTAGCACACAAAGATGAAACTTTTCATATTTTCACTAAATTTTATCGAAAAGTCACTAATGAAAAAAGATTTTCAATTCAAAATATTCGAAGCGATCATGGAATTGAATTTGAAAATCAAGACTTTGAAAACTTTTGTGATGAAAATGGAATTGACCATAACTTCTCTGCTCCTAGGACACCCCAACAAAATGGGGTAGTAGAAAGGAAAAACAGAACCTTAAAAGAAATGGCCCGTACCATGCTTTGTGAAAGCAACCTTCCAAGATATTTTTGGGTGGAAGCAATTAACACAGCATGTTACATTTTAAATTATGCTTTGATTAGACAAATTTTAAAGAAAACCCCCTATGAACTTTGGAAAGAAAGAAAATCTAATATTGCATATTTTCATATTTTTGGTTGCCGATGTTTTGTATTAAATAATGGTAAAGAAAGACTTGGTAAATTTGATGCAAAATCAGATGAAGCAATCTTTCTTGGTTACTCCTCCACTAGTAAAGCTTTTAGAGTTTTTAACAAAAGAACTTTAGTAGTAGAGGAGTCCATACATGTTATTTTTGATGAATCTAACGATCTTCCTTCAAGGAAGAATGAGGGTGTTGATGATGCAGATCCTCTAATAGAAGGAATGAAGGAGATCACTCTGAAAGATTCAACAACTCAAGAGGACGAGGAATAAGAAGACAAACAGGATGAGAGAGGTGAAAAAATTCAAGAACAACCTCAAGGTACAAATGACTTACCCAAAGAATGGAGGTATGTTCACAATCACCCTAAGGAGTTAATTATTGGTGATCCTATGCATGGGATAAAAACTCGTTCTTCACTTAGAGATGTATTTAATCATTATGCTTTTGTATCTCATCTTGAACCAAAAACTATTGAAGAAGTTGAAAATGATCATAATTGGATTAATGCAATGCAAGAGGAACTTAATCAATTTGAAAGAAATAATGTATGGACTTTAGTATCAAGACCTAAAAATTATTTAATAATTGGCACAAAATGGGTCTTTAGGAACAAATTAGATGAACATGATAATGTAATAAGAAATAAAGCAAGATTGATTGCTAAAGGTTATAATCAAGAAGAAGGAATTGATTTTGATGAGACCTTTGCACCTGTTGCTAGATTAGAAGCCATTAGACTTCTACTTGCATATGCTTGCTTTATGAAATTCAAATTATTTCAAATGGATGTCAAAAGTGCCTTTTTAAATGGATATATTGCTGAAGAAGTCTATGTAGAACAACCCCCGGGATTTGAAAATCATGCTTTTCCTAATCATGTTTTTAAATTAAATAAAGCTTTATATGGATTAAAACAAGCACCTAGGGCTTGGTATGATAGGCTAAGCAAATTTTTACTAAATAATGGTTTTTCAAGAGGTAATATAGATACAACCCTCTTTATTAAAAGAAATCAAAATGACATGTTAGTTATACAAATTTATGTTGATGACATTATTTTTGGGTCTACTAATGAGTCTCT
This sequence comes from Elaeis guineensis, assembly GCF_000442705.2. Taxonomy (NCBI): domain Eukaryota; kingdom Viridiplantae; phylum Streptophyta; class Magnoliopsida; order Arecales; family Arecaceae; genus Elaeis; species Elaeis guineensis. Next base: position 102,256,035 of record NC_025997.2, on the reverse strand, counting down.
TTGTCAAGACTTTGCTAAGCTCATGCAGGGGGAGTTCGAGATGAGCATGATGGGAGAACTTACTTTCTTCCTCGGACTCCAAATCAAACAAATAAAAGAAGGAATCTCCATCACCCAAAGCAAGTACACCAAGGAACTACTCAAAAGATTTGGAATGGAGAACTCCAAACCAATTGGCACACCCATGAGCCCCTCATGTAAGCTTGACAAGGATGAAGAAGGTAAATGTGTAGACTTAAAATATTATAGAGGTATGATTGGCTCTCTATTATATTTAACTGCAAGTAGGCCTGATATCATGTTTAGTATTTATTTGTGTGCTAGATATCAATCTAATCCTAAAGAGTCTCACTTGAATGCTGTTAAAAGAATCCTTAGATACTTGAATGGTACTCAAACTCTAGGGTTATGGTACTCTAAGGACTCACTAATTGATCTATTAGGATATTCAGATGCTGATTTTGCTGGATGTAGATTAGATAGAAAAAGCACAAGTGGAACTTGCCAATTTCTTGGAGTTAACCTAATCTCCTGGTTTAGCAAGAAACAAAATTCGGTAGCACTGTCTACGGCTGAGGCCGAATACATTGTAGCCGAAAGTTGTTGTGCTCAAATCTTATGGATTAAGCAACAACTCGAAGACTTTGGTATCAAACTTAATGACACACCCATAAGATGCGACAACACAAGTGCCATAAATCTAACTAAAAATCTAATTCAACATTCAAGGTCTAAGCATATTGAAATAAGACATCATTTTATAAGAGAACATGTTCAAAACAAAGATATAATTCTTGAATATATTTGCACTAAAAATCAATTAGCTGATATCTTTACAAAGGCCCTTAGTGAGGATAGATTCTGTGAAATTAGGAGAAATCTAGGAATTCTTGATCCTTATGCCTAAATGTTTCTCAAATTTCAACAAATCAATGTCAAAATTTCTTTGAACTCAATTTCTATCATCTCTCTTGGTCCTAAAAGCTCAAGATTATCATTCTCACAACTTGTCATTGAGCAAAATTTCTTCTCCCAAAATTATGAATTTTTTCAAAATTTATTCATATTTTTTCTGAAATTTTGTGAATCATGAGTCGACCCCCTAGGGTCGACTCTATGGCATACTTGAAATTATTGCCAACTTCCCACGGGCTCTTTTCTTTTTAACTTGAAGCCCGTTCATGAGCCAACTCATTCTTCTTCTTCATCTTCCTCCCTCCAACACTCATCGTCCTCATCCTCATTCTCTTCAAAACCAAGGATTTAGCCCTAAAGCATTCTTCCTTCTCCTCTCCACCTCAAATCACCTCTTGAGAAAGGAGCTTCTCGCATCTTTCTCCCTTGATTGAAGCGGTTGGAGCGTGCCCTAGCCTCCACCATTCTTCTCAAAACCGCCTCTTCTCTTCACCAAAATCCCTTTCCATCCTCTTGTAACCCTTCTTCTACTCATCCATTTGATCCTCTGAGTCTCCCTGCCTGCTGTTGTGGTGAGAATGGCCCCAAAGATGAAACTCCCTCAAAGAAGAAAATCAGTCCGTGAGCTGGAAGAAAGCATCCGCAGGAAAAGGCAAGCTGCTCAGTCCTCCACTGCTCCCATTCCGGCTTCAGTGTCTGCTCAAGGTCCCTCTCAGTCTCCCCTTAGCCCTAGCAAAATCCCTCTATCTGATAGGAAGGTTGAAACCGGCAAGAATGTGGATTTTAGATTCTTTGAAAAAGAAGGTTTCTCCTTTGGGACAAAGATAAAAAACCAGGGTTGGGGTTTTTACTGCTCTCTCAAGGAAGTTACTTTTGTAGACTTGGTTAGAGAATTTTATCAAAATCTGCATTATGGCAATTGAACAGTAACTTCTACAGTTAAGGGAGTTGATATCTGTCTGGATCCTATTATTTTGGGAGAGATACTATATTTCCCCTGTGAGGGATATTCTTACATGGAACTCCCAGTGAAGGAAGTGGGGATCAATGTAATTCTAGGAGGAACCTACTCGGAAAGTTTGAATAAATTGGAAGCCAAAATTTTGTCAATTGAAATGAGAATCTTACATCAATTAGTGACAAAGCTTTTCTTCCCAAGGAGTGGTAGGCATGACCTCCTTTCTGGCCGAGATATTTGTATAATATTTCATGTGATCACTCAAACCCCATTAAACCTCCCTGCTTTAATGATTGAGGTCATGAGAGAGACACTGAACAGATCCAAGGCACATCTACCTTTTGGTATGGCTCTCACACTAGTTTTCAGGAGGTTTGGAGTCAGTTTTGAGGGGGAGGCATCTGCTAAGCTTTCTCACGCAGACACCATCAACCAACACACTCTGCACCGTATGGGATTCACTAAAACTGATGGTGGTTGGATCAAGGGTTCTGAAGAGAGAGCTGAGGACAGAGTAGAAGACAGAGCTGAGGAAGAAGGTCCCTCATCTCCTCTCCATGACTTCAGGACAGCATCTCCAGATATCCAGTTTGTTTCCGATCCAGAGGTTGGCCCTTCAGATTCTGCCAGGAGGTACACACCAGTTCAGCAGCCAGACAACAGAGCACCTCCTCCAGAGTACAGATTGGCTGATGATCAGATCGAGCAGATTTCCCAGCGTGTGGCTTCCTTGCTTTCTCGACAGTGGAGCACTTCTACATTTGCACCGGGATCCACTTCATTAGATTCATCTGATCAGACCTTGATTCTCCATATCTCCACTATATTTCAGTTGATCTCAGATCAGTCTATTCGGATTCAGCAACTCGAGGACAGCATTTTGAGACTGACTGGGAGAGTTCTTGACTTGCAGGGGCAAGTCTTAGCTTTGGCCCATCCTCAGCCACAGGAGAGCACTATTGAGGTCACAGACCTTACTGCAGAGGCTGGCAGGCTCAGAGGTGCATTGGAGGGTGGTTATGAGTTATTGAGGAGAGAGATCAGAGGCTCGAGTGAGCATGCATCTACTCAGTTCACTGCTCTGCTTCAGTCTGTTTCGAGAGCACTGAATGTTCTTGATTCCATTAGACTCACTCTTTCAGTCCAGTCTTTGGCCTCTCAACGTTCTCAGCCTCCTAGTTCTTCTCGCTCACCTGTTCGTGCCAGCACCTCTACTCGTGGCAGAGGCAGACGGGGTAGAGGACGTGCTCTTGGTCGAGATCCATCATCTCCTCACCCTATCTCTGATGACTCCGATCCATCTAGTCATGAGCTTTACTAGATCCTAAGTGTTGTTCTTTCTAGGATCTATCTTTTGGGCCATGTAATGATATTAACTGGTTGACTTTTATGGAATATGTATTGAAACAACTATGGTATCAATTATCTTTTAATTATATATCTACTCTTTGTTATGATGTCAATCATCTCTTGATTATATATCTTCTCTTTGTTGATAATTCATATCTATGGTAATCTATGGCATATTTTGGTTAATGATTGCTGTATTTAGGGGGAGCAAACATTAATGATTAGCACAAGAAGTTTGAAGAAAACCTAAAGAGAAAACGTATTCAGAGAAAGAGGGGGAGCTAACAATGTTTGATGATGTCAAAAAGGGGGAGAAATTAAAGAAAAAAAAACATATCAAAAGCAAAATTATAAATTATTAAAAGATTTGAAAATAAAATGAATGAATTGGGGAAGAATTAAAGAAAAAGAAACATATCAAAAGCAAAATTATAAATTATTAAAAGACTTGAAAATAAAATGAATGAATTGGGGAAGAATTAAAGAAAAAGAAACATATCAAAAGCAAAGTTATAAATTATTAAAAGACTTGAAAATAAAATGAATGAATTGGAGAGAAATTAAAGAACAATATCAAAAGTAAAATTATTAAATGACTTAAAAATACAATGAGTAAATTGCTAAGTACAATGCAAATGAGCAACCTTTAAACTTACTCCTTAGACATGCTCTGATATGCTTTAAAATTTAACTTACTCTGATACATCTTAAAATTTGACATGCTCTGATATACTTTACAATTAATTCTTAGACATGCATTGGTACACTTAATTATTAAACTTGCTCTGATACTAAAACTAAATAATCAAATGAGAATGAGCAAATTTTTCAAGATACAACTTGCTCTGATAACAAAAACAAATTTTTTACTTTAACACCAAAATCACATAATCAAATGAGCAAATTTTCAAATCATTAAGCAATGGGCAAACTATTTATGCAAATGAGCACTTGTATCACATGCCAAAAGAATCAATCTTCTTTTCAAGCTAATGCACTTATAATGCATCCTTTTGAAATTCATGATTCACATAGATGCTTTTGTTCAAGTATTTTGTTATCATCAAAAAGGGGGAGATTGTTGCTCCCTAGATTGATTTTGATGATTACAAAGCAGTTGAAGGGGTACTAATAATTTTCATTTGAAAAAGACTTTTTGCTCTTCAGGGGCAAAATCATAATTTTATCAAAACCCTGATTTGATAGTATCAAATGGTAGAACAAAAGATTTGTGATCTATTGGCAAAAATTTCATTATTTTTGGATTTGTATTTTGAAAGATATGCATGTTTGAAAATCATGAGTCGACCCATGAGTCAACTTATGGCACATGAGCTATTTGGCACGCAGATTTTTTGGCTTGGCACAATCTGTGAGTCGACCCATGAGTCGACCCCCAAGGCATGAGTCGACCCATGAGTCGACCCTTGCAGTTTTTAGGCCAAAAATTACAGAATCCTATTTTCTGATATTCTTCCACAGAGGTCGACCCATGAGTCGACCCCTAGGCATGAGTCGACCCATGAGTCGACCCCTGTGATGGGATTTTTCCGCAACGATTAGTTTTTAACCCATTTTAAGTGCTTTTAATGTTCATTTAATGCGATCTAACGGCTCTTTTTCAGCCTAGAATATTTTTCTCTATTTCTTAAAGCTATAAAAGGAACAAAAAGGTGAAAAACAAAGTAGAGAAAGAAAGAGATTTAAAGAGCATTCAAGAGAGCATTGTAGCGCATTCAAAAGAGAAAATTTGAAAAAGGGTTTCTCAAGCCAACTTTTCAGCCCTAATCAAGAGCTCATTCAAAGCCTTCAAGAAGCCTTCAATCCAAGCTCACCAACTCCTCAAGCGCTCAATCAAGTCTCCATCCACCTTGAGGAAATCCAAAAAAAGGGGCTTCTTCTTTTAAGTAAAGTGTATTTAAAGTTATATTTGCTCATTGAAGGAGCTTTTCTTTGTGCTTAAGTGTGCTATAAATTGTTATACTCAGTTTGAGTGTTTGGTTTTATTTTGGAAGGGTTCCAAAACAAGAAAAGGTTGATCCGAATCTTAAATCGGAGTGTATAGGGTTGGCTTGTACCCAAAAAACAAGTGAACTAGCTTGGGATAGCTAGAGTCGGAGTTTTTGACGTTTGTATTTGGGTTGAATACAAGATTAGTGGATTGGAATTCCCAAGTAGGAGCTTGGGGAGTGGATGTAGGTGCAAGGTTAGCACCGAACCACTATAAATCTTTTTGTTTGGTGTGTGTCTAATTGCTCTTCTTTATCCCTCCATTATTTTCTTGTATTATTGCTCTTGCTTTTAGCCTTGAATTAATTCTACTCACTCTATCTATTTAGCTTTATCAAATATTTCTCATAAGTCATTAGTTAAGCTTAAATTTTTTAGAAATCCAATTCACCCCCCCCTCTTGGGTTGCATAGCTGGGCAACACTCTCAGATATCGATTTTTGATCATCTATATCAGATATAAAGTCTGAGTCTCCATTCCCAAAGACTAGAAATATATCCTTAGTCCTTCTCAAGTACTTAAGGATACATTTCACAGAAGTCCAGTGCTCTTCGTCTGGATTCGATTGATATCTGCTTGTGACACTCACAGCATGGGCTATATCAGGTCATGTACATAGCATGACATACATGAGGCTCCCTATTGCCGAAGTATAAGGGATCTTGCTCATGCGTTCAATCTCCTCAGGTGTGCTAGGGCACATCTTCTTGGAGAGATGAATGCCATGTCTAAAAGGTACTAAACATCTTTTGGAGTTTTCCATGCTAAACCTTTTTAGCACCTCCTCTATGTACATCTTCTGTGAAATTCTCAGCATCCTATTTGGTCTATCTCTATAGACCTTAATATCTAGTATAAAGGATGCCTCTCCTAGATCTTTCATAGAAAATTCCTTAGACAACCATTTTTTGACTGAGGTCAACATGAAAATATCATTTTCAATTAGGAGGATGTCATCAACGTACAGTACGAGGAAGACAACTGCGCTCCCACTGACCTTCTTGAATACACATGGTTCCTCCTCGTTCTTGATGAAACCAAATATTTTGATCACATCATTGAAACGAGTATTCCAGCTCCAAGATACTTGCTTAAGTCCATAAATGGACCTTTGCAGCTTGCAAACCCTTTGATCATCATCACTGGATGTGAAACCAAGCGACTGTTCCATATAGATATCTTCCTCAAGATATCCATTTAAGAATGTCGTTTTCATATCCATCTATCATTTCATAATCGAAATAGGCTGCAACAACAAGCAATGTGTGGATGGATTTTAGCATGGCTATGGGCGAAAAGGTATCCTGATAGTCAATGCCTTCACGCTAACTATAACCTTTCGCTACGAGCCTAGCCTTGAATGTCTCTATATTCCCATCTGCACCTATCTTTCTCTTGAAGATCCATTTACACCTAATAGGTACAATACCTTTAGGTGGATCTACCAAGGTCCAGACTTGATTTGAGTACATCGAGTAAATTTCTGATCTCATTGCCTCTAGCCATTTCTCAGAGTCGATATCTGATATCGCCTCATCATAGGTCTTGGGGTCATCACCATGAGCCCCATTTCCCATGAGGAACATTTCCTCTACTTCTTCTTGTATAGTACCTAAGTACCTTTTAGGATGATGGAAAACCCTAGTCGATCTACGAGGTGAAAGAGGTTGTGTTAGGACTGGTTCTAATTGATTGGGTTCCTCAGGTTCTTTAGCTTGTTGCTCTTGGGAGACATTCTCCTTGAGCTTAATTATTCTTTCGATGCCACTATCTTGAATAAACAGTTTTTCAAAAAAATAGCATGTCAATTCACAATCACATTGTGGTCTTCCAAAATATAAAAATAGTATCCTAATGACTCTTTAGGATATCCTATGAATCGAGTTCTTAAAGACCTGAACTTTAACTTGTCTGCCTACTGTCTCTTGACATGAGCCGGACAATCTCAAATTCTAAGATGACTCAGACTTGATTTCTTACCATGCCATATCTCATATGGTATGGTAGGAACGGTTTTAGAGAGAATCCTATTCAATACATATATTGCTGTCATGAGAAAAAAACTATTTGCAACTTTATTATTTTCATAAAATATATTATAATGGTCCTTATGAAAGCTAATCACATAGCCTTCTTGTGCTAAACATGAAACAGAAATCAAATTTCTGCTTATTGCAGGCACATAATAATAGTTTCTAAGAACTAAATCTAATCCTAACGGTAATCGTAGAGGGTAGGTTCCCACGGCCACAGCAGCAACTCTAGCTCCGTTCCCGATGCGTAGGATCATATCCCCATCCCTCAGCCTCCTGCTCTCCTCAAGACCCTGCATAGAAGTGCACAAATGAGTACTAGAATCAGAGTCAAGTATCCAACTGGATGTAGAGGAAACCATAAGATTAGATTCTATAACGAGCATACCTCCAGAAGGACCATCCTTCTTGTTCTTCAGGGTGGTCAGGTACTGAGGACAGTTCTGTTTCCAATGACTGTCTGAATTGCAGTGGAAATATTTTTCCTTTTCAGCAGCCTTCTTCTTTGATTCTGTCTTCTTCTTTTTCCCATCCACCTTCTGCTTCTTCGTAGACTTTTTCTTCTTTCCAAAAGACTTTCTCTTGGAAGAAGTCCACTCCACAGTAAGGACTGAGCCTTTTGAACTTTTTAAAGAAAGTTCAGCCGTAACCAACATGTTCATTAACTCAGCCAAGGTACACTACATCTTATGCATATGAAAGTTCATGATGAACTGACTATATGCATCAGACAAGGATTGAAGGATCACATCAATCTGAAAATCCTTATCTAAGATGATACCGAGCTTCTCAAGCTCCTCAAGATCCTTGATCATTGTCAAACAATGATCTTGGACTGACTGCCCATCTTGCATTTTAGCCTTAAAAAGTCTTTGGTAGACTTGATACTTGGCTGCATGACTTTGTTCACCAAACAACTCTTGTAGGTGAGCCAACATTTGGTGGATAGTCATAATATTCTCATGCTGGCGCTGCAAGTCATCAGACATTGCACCCAATATGTAGTACCTGGCTTTGTTATCTTCATCCGTCCACTTTTTTAGAGACGCTTTCTGTTCAGCAGTCGGATGTGCTGGCATGGCAGGTGGGTCCTGGTCCAAGACATGAGTCAATTTTTTGAAATCCAAAATAATTCTATAGTTCCTCAACCAGTCCTTGAAATTGGGTTCAGTCAATCTGTGGGTGTCTAATGAAGGAAAAATTACCTTTTTTCTTGTAGGATCTTCCAGATTTCATCAAATCTGGGATAGAATAATTTAAAAAAAAAATTATCCTATATTTATTTCAGATCTAAATCTCTAGATCTAATTTTATTATCTGATATTAATTCTAAAATAAATCTAAAAGCATGAGGAAACATGAAATACCTCAACGATAATCTGATTACCCTATAGATGATCGCAGCAAGCTTGAGGTTCTGATTTAGCCACGCAATCATCTGGCCTCTACCAGTATCCACTTGGGTAGGACCTAGATCATCTTTCCTCATGACTCTCTACTCCAAAAATTAGAACTCAATCTGATTAGGAAGATCTTCAAAAGCCTTCCTGAAGTTGGAGCAGCAGCTTGTCGAAAAATCCTGCAGCCCTTTGTTTAATGCATCACCACGCCTTGATCCTTCACCAGATGGATGCCCAACCTCTTGGGCGTGAAGAGGGGAGAGGGAGCACTAAGGAGGATGTGGAGAAGAGGAGGGGTGTTTGGCTTTTGCTGGGTAGGGAGTAGAATTACTTAAACCCTAGGTGCAGACAGGATTTATATAGACCATGTTGCGCTGCGTAGTACCACATCATTCGATCAATCAAAAAATTTTATTTAATCCAAAAAAATTTTGATTAGTGGATTGATGTCATCTGATCACATCAGATAAGAACCCCACCCTCTCTCTCCTATGTTGGCACCAACATTGGATAAGCACAAGGGAGATGGCGCCCAAGAGTTTATGTTGATCAAGACTCCTCTTGATCTTTATCCACTTGGGGCACAAGCCTTGTCCAATTGTGGCACCCACTTTGGTACTTATTTTTGGCAGGTGGACACTCCATAAAAAACTTTAATAACCTTTTACCAAGTGGCCTTCAGTTTAAGACCCATATGTCAATATTTGACAGATGTCCTAAAATGAAAATGGCAGGTGTCAGGAATTAGCAAGTGTTGTCTTTAATTCATCTCATGAATTAAGACAAGCATTTTCTGAGCTGGATTGGCTCCAGTCAGACAGAGAAAAATCTTCTCAAGGTTCTCTGGGTGAGTCAAAACATATTTGGCTCAATCGAGATAGAAAAGATTGCACGAAGAGAAAGTTAGGCTCAATCGTGTGCTAGCACGATTTTCTTGAACCTAATTGGATCTAATCCAAATCAATTGGGCTAGCCCAATTGATGACATCCAGATCCTAACTCTTGTTAGTGTGATCCAGTTAGGTTCAATTCTATATGGTAATGAGACATGTCGTGATCTCATCATCGACATCATCGAAACTCCTTTCGATGGATCAGAACTCTTCTGATTCAGACAATTAGAATGATCGATCATCAAGATCATTCTAATTACTCTCAAAATCCACTAGTGACACCTAGCAATATATGATAGCAACCCATCAGAACTGAAGATGAACCTCTCGGTGCAGCTACCTGTGTGATTGAGTTCCTCTATCATGAGTCCCAACTGAATTAGGGTTAAGGTGAACTCATCAAACCCAACATCAGTCATATGAATCAATTGATCGATCCGAGTCCGATGTGAACCCTAATGGAAAACTCTTTTTCATTATTTCACTTTGCCATGGCCATGGGCTTAAGGACTCGATCTTTCGATCATCATAGGACTACTCCTTTTATCTACCGAGGTTGATAGATCCCATCTTGGTGCGATCTAGTTCCTACAATGAATGTGCTACAGCCAACATACACTTCAGGATTTCGAATGGCTAGGAGATCGAGTTATGGTGTAGTCAAACTATAACACACTCAAGGTGAACTATTGATGCACCATAGATCAAAGAACTAGACACACAGCTACAGCAACGAGCTAGTCATCGACGAGAAGGTAGACTTCCTTATGACTGCTCGAGGTGGTCACGCTCAGTACTCTAGTTCTCAATGAACACCTGTACACTCACTTCGATGTCTCCACACTGTAGACTCAAGACACATCTATCCTAAGAAAGTGATCGTACACTAACCTTTCGGATCGATCACCATCCTTGTGATGATCCTATGGTCAGGAGCTGTTTATGAGTTAGTTATGTAAATTCATGCCTTAAATTTTCAACTCTTGAAAATATGAATTGACATTCCTACTAACTCAAAGGATGTATCACAGACACAATGTACACAATGTGATAGAAGAATAACCCATTTATTGATTTATAGTCAAAATTATAAATTTGTCCTTAGATTTGTACAGAAATGTGTCAGCCAATCTGGCATCTAGGGCACACATCTAACATCTAGTATTTTGGTCAGAGGGTTGGACGCAGACATATTTTCTATAGAGAGTCAAAAGTTTCTAGTTAGATTTTGTAATCAGACTTAACCAATTTGTTTAGAGATTTCATTTTTAAACAAATTAGGCTCCCACTATTTTCTCAGATCCCTACACTCCCTAGGTAGAGATGTGAAAATCTCCGTAATTAGTGATTTCTAGTGATGGTGCAGTCTCACCAACTGGCTCACCACCTCACCTAACAGTTATTGATGATGGATCAACCAATGAGTGGACAACTCTTGTCCAATGATTCTCTAATCATGGTGTACCCAAACTTGATCTTTAATTCATGAAGCTCACCGTGTTCGAAATATTGCTCCAATCCTTAGTTAAGTCAGACCCACCATTTGCATGAACTATATTCCTGATTGAGTCCCTCACCATATCCAGAATATTGAGCACAACCCTCCTCTAATCCGTAGCATCCAATGCCTAATGGACATGGTTGCATCTTCCCGGTGCAACTGAGCCACTGTAACCAGCTGAGAACAATCAACCCCAAGAAGGGCCCGCACATCCACAATGGTAGAAGACCTCAGACTTAATATTTCTTAGAGAGATTTAATTTAGGTCTCATTAAACTTGACTTGACATAGTCATAACAATTATGACTAACCTAGTGGCATGGGTTAGCTCGAATTGTTAGTCACCTCAAATCAGAACTGGGTCGACACATATGGTCAGGTAAGTGAGATCGATGGAAGGGATATGCCATTAACTCAACAAAACGCATTCGAGTCGAGTAGCTCCCAATTAAAAACCATTCGTCATATCTGCCCAACATACCTTAGACACCAAATTGTCGAACCAGAATCAATTGGGTTAGCCTACAATCCAGGCTCTAACCACTGAACCAAATTAGGTTTTAACTTGATCGAGTCACATCTAAATGTGATTCGACCTTGACCTAGACTTAATCCTATTAGGCTGGTCAATTATTAGCTTTCATAATCCCACCTAACCAACTTTTGATTCGGTTTGATCAACTACTAGACCTAATTGAGCTACCCAAGCCCGAACCCAATTTTATATGAAAATGACTTAGATCTGAAAATTCTTAATTTTAGACCTAATTTAATTTCATAAGCTTAATTCATTAATTAAGTCTTGGTTTCATAAATAAAATATATAAAATAAATCCTAGGGTTTTGCTGAAAAGTAAGTTTGATTTCTGATTAAGGATGAACGTGTAGCACCCATACATGCATAAGAACACCCCATTGAATGGGAGGAGAGGGTCTTAAACCCTACTTTGTTCTTATGATCGGACTGTTGGGAATAGTGTCCCAAAGTCAATCATCAACCTGTTGACGGTTGTGCTCTTTTCTACATTAGTATATGAATTATAAATAAATAAAATTATTTTGGTATTTTCATCATAAATTATTTCATCTTCTAATGAACTCCTGTATTGTGGTGAAGTCCTTAGGACTATTTAGACTCGACAAAGGAGGATTTGTCATTTAGTCCTTAAACCTGTTCGTGACCAAATGATACGTTGTTACCAAGGACGACAATGTTTTCAAGCATAGGTCATTGTGTGCCATATGGGTTAGTTGTCCTCTTAACCAAGGAGTGTGAAGATACTGGTATGGCATACAGATGAGATGTAAGGGTACATCTGCACTGAACGTGACAGACTTCAGAGTATTTTTTACTATCAAGATTTGCTCCGATGGGATATGGGTATAATATCCCTCCAACCTGAGACTGCCACGGTGACTTGCAAGCACTCATTGTACTTAGGCACCTGGACTACCTGAATTTCTAATTCAGTGAT
>NC_025997.2:102221579-102243399 GCF_000442705.2 Elaeis guineensis | reverse complement strand
TGCTTTGATTAGACAAATTTTAAAGAAAACCCCCTATGAACTTTGGAAAGAAAGAAAATCTAATATTGCATATTTTCATATTTTTGGTTGCCGATGTTTTGTATTAAATAATGTAAAGAAAGACTTGGTAAATTTGATGCAAAATCAGATGAAGCAATCTTTCTTGGTTACTCCTCCACTAGTAAAGCTTTTAGAGTTTTTAACAAAAGAACTTTAGTAGTAGAGGAGTCCATACATGTTATTTTTGATGAATCTAACGATCTTCCTTCAAGGAAGAATGAGGGTGTTGATGATGCAGATCCTCTAATAGAAGGAATGAAGGAGATCACTCTGAAAGATTCAACAACTCAAGAGGACGAGGAATAAGAAGACAAACAGGATGAGAGAGGTGAAAAAATTCAAGAACAACCTCAAGGTACAAATGACTTACCCAAAGAATGGAGGTATGTTCACAATCACCCTAAGGAGTTAATTATTGGTGATCCTATGCATGGGATAAAAACTCGTTCTTCACTTAGAGATGTATTAATCATTATGCTTTGTATCTCATCTTGAACCAAAAACTATTGAAGAAGTTGAAAATGATCATAATTGGATTAATGCAATGCAAGAGGAACTTAATCAATTTGAAAGAAATAATGTATGGACTTTAGTATCAAGACCTAAAAATTATTTAATAATTGGCACAAAATGGGTCTTTAGGAACAAATTAGATGAACATGATAATGTAATAAGAAATAAAGCAAGATTGATTGCTAAAGGTTATAATCAAGAAGAAGGAATTGATTTTGATGAGACCTTTGCACCTGTTGCTAGATTAGAAGCCATTAGACTTCTACTTGCATATGCTTGCTTTATGAAATTCAAATTATTTCAAATGGATGTCAAAAGTGCCTTTTTAAATGGATATATTGCTGAAGAAGTCTATGTAGAACAACCCCCGGGATTTGAAAATCATGCTTTTCCTAATCATGTTTTTAAATTAAATAAAGCTTTATATGGATTAAAACAAGCACCTAGGGCTTGGTATGATAGGCTAAGCAAATTTTTACTAAATAATGGTTTTTCAAGAGGTAATATAGATACAACCCTCTTTATTAAAAGAAATCAAAATGACATGTTAGTTATACAAATTTATGTTGATGACATTATTTTTGGGTCTACTAATGAGTCTCTTTGTCAAGACTTTGCTAAGCTCATGCAGGGGAGTTCGAGATGAGCATGATGGGAGAACTTACTTTCTTCCTCGGACTCCAAATCAAACAAATAAAAGAAGGAATCTCCATCACCCAAAGCAAGTACACCAAGGAACTACTCAAAAGATTTGGAATGGAGAACTCCAAACCAATTGGCACACCCATGAGCCCCTCATGTAAGCTTGACAAGGATGAAGAAGGTAAATGTGTAGACTTAAAATATTATAGAGGTATGATTGGCTCTCTATTATATTTAACTGCAAGTAGGCCTGATATCATGTTTAGTATTTATTTGTGTGCTAGATATCAATCTAATCCTAAAGAGTCTCACTTGAATGCTGTTAAAAGAATCCTTAGATACTTGAATGGTACTCAAACTCTAGGGTTATGGTACTCTAAGGACTCACTAATTGATCTATTAGGATATTCAGATGCTGATTTTGCTGGATGTAGATTAGATAGAAAAAGCACAAGTGGAACTTGCCAATTTCTTGGAGTTAACCTAATCTCCTGGTTTAGCAAGAAACAAAATTCGGTAGCACTGTCTACGGCTGAGGCCGAATACATTGTAGCCGAAAGTTGTTGTGCTCAAATCTTATGGATTAAGCAACAACTCGAAGACTTTGGTATCAAACTTAATGACACACCCATAAGATGCGACAACACAAGTGCCATAAATCTAACTAAAAATCTAATTCAACATTCAAGGTCTAAGCATATTGAAATAAGACATCATTTTATAAGAGAACATGTTCAAAACAAAGATATAATTCTTGAATATATTTGCACTAAAAATCAATTAGCTGATATCTTTACAAAGGCCCTTAGTGAGGATAGATTCTGTGAAATTAGGAGAAATCTAGGAATTCTTGATCCTTATGCCTAAATGTTTCTCAAATTTCAACAAATCAATGTCAAAATTTCTTTGAACTCAATTTCTATCATCTCTCTTGGTCCTAAAAGCTCAAGATTATCATTCTCACAACTTGTCATTGAGCAAAATTTCTTCTCCCAAAATTATGAATTTTTTCAAAATTTATTCATATTTTTTCTGAAATTTTGTGAATCATGAGTCGACCCCCTAGGGTCGACTCTATGGCATACTTGAAATTATTGCCAACTTCCCACGGGCTCTTTTCTTTTTAACTTGAAGCCCGTTCATGAGCCAACTCATTCTTCTTCTTCATCTTCCTCCCTCCAACACTCATCGTCCTCATCCTCATTCTCTTCAAAACCAAGGATTTAGCCCTAAAGCATTCTTCCTTCTCCTCTCCACCTCAAATCACCTCTTGAGAAAGGAGCTTCTCGCATCTTTCTCCCTTGATTGAAGCGGTTGGAGCGTGCCCTAGCCTCCACCATTCTTCTCAAAACCGCCTCTTCTCTTCACCAAAATCCCTTTCCATCCTCTTGTAACCCTTCTTCTACTCATCCATTTGATCCTCTGAGTCTCCCTGCCTGCTGTTGTGGTGAGAATGGCCCCAAAGATGAAACTCCCTCAAAGAAGAAAATCAGTCCGTGAGCTGGAAGAAAGCATCCGCAGGAAAAGGCAAGCTGCTCAGTCCTCCACTGCTCCCATTCCGGCTTCAGTGTCTGCTCAAGGTCCCTCTCAGTCTCCCCTTAGCCCTAGCAAAATCCCTCTATCTGATAGGAAGGTTGAAACCGGCAAGAATGTGGATTTTAGATTCTTTGAAAAAGAAGGTTTCTCCTTTGGGACAAAGATAAAAAACCAGGGTTGGGGTTTTTACTGCTCTCTCAAGGAAGTTACTTTTGTAGACTTGGTTAGAGAATTTTATCAAAATCTGCATTATGGCAATTGAACAGTAACTTCTACAGTTAAGGGAGTTGATATCTGTCTGGATCCTATTATTTTGGGAGAGATACTATATTTCCCCTGTGAGGGATATTCTTACATGGAACTCCCAGTGAAGGAAGTGGGGATCAATGTAATTCTAGGAGGAACCTACTCGGAAAGTTTGAATAAATTGGAAGCCAAAATTTTGTCAATTGAAATGAGAATCTTACATCAATTAGTGACAAAGCTTTTCTTCCCAAGGAGTGGTAGGCATGACCTCCTTTCTGGCCGAGATATTTGTATAATATTTCATGTGATCACTCAAACCCCATTAAACCTCCCTGCTTTAATGATTGAGGTCATGAGAGAGACACTGAACAGATCCAAGGCACATCTACCTTTTGGTATGGCTCTCACACTAGTTTTCAGGAGGTTTGGAGTCAGTTTTGAGGGGGAGGCATCTGCTAAGCTTTCTCACGCAGACACCATCAACCAACACACTCTGCACCGTATGGGATTCACTAAAACTGATGGTGGTTGGATCAAGGGTTCTGAAGAGAGAGCTGAGGACAGAGTAGAAGACAGAGCTGAGGAAGAAGGTCCCTCATCTCCTCTCCATGACTTCAGGACAGCATCTCCAGATATCCAGTTTGTTTCCGATCCAGAGGTTGGCCCTTCAGATTCTGCCAGGAGGTACACACCAGTTCAGCAGCCAGACAACAGAGCACCTCCTCCAGAGTACAGATTGGCTGATGATCAGATCGAGCAGATTTCCCAGCGTGTGGCTTCCTTGCTTTCTCGACAGTGGAGCACTTCTACATTTGCACCGGGATCCACTTCATTAGATTCATCTGATCAGACCTTGATTCTCCATATCTCCACTATATTTCAGTTGATCTCAGATCAGTCTATTCGGATTCAGCAACTCGAGGACAGCATTTTGAGACTGACTGGGAGAGTTCTTGACTTGCAGGGGCAAGTCTTAGCTTTGGCCCATCCTCAGCCACAGGAGAGCACTATTGAGGTCACAGACCTTACTGCAGAGGCTGGCAGGCTCAGAGGTGCATTGGAGGGTGGTTATGAGTTATTGAGGAGAGAGATCAGAGGCTCGAGTGAGCATGCATCTACTCAGTTCACTGCTCTGCTTCAGTCTGTTTCGAGAGCACTGAATGTTCTTGATTCCATTAGACTCACTCTTTCAGTCCAGTCTTTGGCCTCTCAACGTTCTCAGCCTCCTAGTTCTTCTCGCTCACCTGTTCGTGCCAGCACCTCTACTCGTGGCAGAGGCAGACGGGGTAGAGGACGTGCTCTTGGTCGAGATCCATCATCTCCTCACCCTATCTCTGATGACTCCGATCCATCTAGTCATGAGCTTTACTAGATCCTAAGTGTTGTTCTTTCTAGGATCTATCTTTTGGGCCATGTAATGATATTAACTGGTTGACTTTTATGGAATATGTATTGAAACAACTATGGTATCAATTATCTTTTAATTATATATCTACTCTTTGTTATGATGTCAATCATCTCTTGATTATATATCTTCTCTTTGTTGATAATTCATATCTATGGTAATCTATGGCATATTTTGGTTAATGATTGCTGTATTTAGGGGGAGCAAACATTAATGATTAGCACAAGAAGTTTGAAGAAAACCTAAAGAGAAAACGTATTCAGAGAAAGAGGGGGAGCTAACAATGTTTGATGATGTCAAAAAGGGGGAGAAATTAAAGAAAAAAAAACATATCAAAAGCAAAATTATAAATTATTAAAAGATTTGAAAATAAAATGAATGAATTGGGGAAGAATTAAAGAAAAAGAAACATATCAAAAGCAAAATTATAAATTATTAAAAGACTTGAAAATAAAATGAATGAATTGGGGAAGAATTAAAGAAAAAGAAACATATCAAAAGCAAAGTTATAAATTATTAAAAGACTTGAAAATAAAATGAATGAATTGGAGAGAAATTAAAGAACAATATCAAAAGTAAAATTATTAAATGACTTAAAAATACAATGAGTAAATTGCTAAGTACAATGCAAATGAGCAACCTTTAAACTTACTCCTTAGACATGCTCTGATATGCTTTAAAATTTAACTTACTCTGATACATCTTAAAATTTGACATGCTCTGATATACTTTACAATTAATTCTTAGACATGCATTGGTACACTTAATTATTAAACTTGCTCTGATACTAAAACTAAATAATCAAATGAGAATGAGCAAATTTTTCAAGATACAACTTGCTCTGATAACAAAAACAAATTTTTTACTTTAACACCAAAATCACATAATCAAATGAGCAAATTTTCAAATCATTAAGCAATGGGCAAACTATTTATGCAAATGAGCACTTGTATCACATGCCAAAAGAATCAATCTTCTTTTCAAGCTAATGCACTTATAATGCATCCTTTTGAAATTCATGATTCACATAGATGCTTTTGTTCAAGTATTTTGTTATCATCAAAAAGGGGGAGATTGTTGCTCCCTAGATTGATTTTGATGATTACAAAGCAGTTGAAGGGGTACTAATAATTTTCATTTGAAAAAGACTTTTTGCTCTTCAGGGGCAAAATCATAATTTTATCAAAACCCTGATTTGATAGTATCAAATGGTAGAACAAAAGATTTGTGATCTATTGGCAAAAATTTCATTATTTTTGGATTTGTATTTTGAAAGATATGCATGTTTGAAAATCATGAGTCGACCCATGAGTCAACTTATGGCACATGAGCTATTTGGCACGCAGATTTTTTGGCTTGGCACAATCTGTGAGTCGACCCATGAGTCGACCCCCAAGGCATGAGTCGACCCATGAGTCGACCCTTGCAGTTTTTAGGCCAAAAATTACAGAATCCTATTTTCTGATATTCTTCCACAGAGGTCGACCCATGAGTCGACCCCTAGGCATGAGTCGACCCATGAGTCGACCCCTGTGATGGGATTTTTCCGCAACGATTAGTTTTTAACCCATTTTAAGTGCTTTTAATGTTCATTTAATGCGATCTAACGGCTCTTTTTCAGCCTAGAATATTTTTCTCTATTTCTTAAAGCTATAAAAGGAACAAAAAGGTGAAAAACAAAGTAGAGAAAGAAAGAGATTTAAAGAGCATTCAAGAGAGCATTGTAGCGCATTCAAAAGAGAAAATTTGAAAAAGGGTTTCTCAAGCCAACTTTTCAGCCCTAATCAAGAGCTCATTCAAAGCCTTCAAGAAGCCTTCAATCCAAGCTCACCAACTCCTCAAGCGCTCAATCAAGTCTCCATCCACCTTGAGGAAATCCAAAAAAAGGGGCTTCTTCTTTTAAGTAAAGTGTATTTAAAGTTATATTTGCTCATTGAAGGAGCTTTTCTTTGTGCTTAAGTGTGCTATAAATTGTTATACTCAGTTTGAGTGTTTGGTTTTATTTTGGAAGGGTTCCAAAACAAGAAAAGGTTGATCCGAATCTTAAATCGGAGTGTATAGGGTTGGCTTGTACCCAAAAAACAAGTGAACTAGCTTGGGATAGCTAGAGTCGGAGTTTTTGACGTTTGTATTTGGGTTGAATACAAGATTAGTGGATTGGAATTCCCAAGTAGGAGCTTGGGGAGTGGATGTAGGTGCAAGGTTAGCACCGAACCACTATAAATCTTTTTGTTTGGTGTGTGTCTAATTGCTCTTCTTTATCCCTCCATTATTTTCTTGTATTATTGCTCTTGCTTTTAGCCTTGAATTAATTCTACTCACTCTATCTATTTAGCTTTATCAAATATTTCTCATAAGTCATTAGTTAAGCTTAAATTTTTTAGAAATCCAATTCACCCCCCCCCTCTTGGGTTGCATAGCTGGGCAACACTCTCAGATATCGATTTTTGATCATCTATATCAGATATAAAGTCTGAGTCTCCATTCCCAAAGACTAGAAATATATCCTTAGTCCTTCTCAAGTACTTAAGGATACATTTCACAGAAGTCCAGTGCTCTTCGTCTGGATTCGATTGATATCTGCTTGTGACACTCACAGCATGGGCTATATCAGGTCATGTACATAGCATGACATACATGAGGCTCCCTATTGCCGAAGTATAAGGGATCTTGCTCATGCGTTCAATCTCCTCAGGTGTGCTAGGGCACATCTTCTTGGAGAGATGAATGCCATGTCTAAAAGGTACTAAACATCTTTTGGAGTTTTCCATGCTAAACCTTTTTAGCACCTCCTCTATGTACATCTTCTGTGAAATTCTCAGCATCCTATTTGGTCTATCTCTATAGACCTTAATATCTAGTATAAAGGATGCCTCTCCTAGATCTTTCATAGAAAATTCCTTAGACAACCATTTTTTGACTGAGGTCAACATGAAAATATCATTTTCAATTAGGAGGATGTCATCAACGTACAGTACGAGGAAGACAACTGCGCTCCCACTGACCTTCTTGAATACACATGGTTCCTCCTCGTTCTTGATGAAACCAAATATTTTGATCACATCATTGAAACGAGTATTCCAGCTCCAAGATACTTGCTTAAGTCCATAAATGGACCTTTGCAGCTTGCAAACCCTTTGATCATCATCACTGGATGTGAAACCAAGCGACTGTTCCATATAGATATCTTCCTCAAGATATCCATTTAAGAATGTCGTTTTCATATCCATCTATCATTTCATAATCGAAATAGGCTGCAACAACAAGCAATGTGTGGATGGATTTTAGCATGGCTATGGGCGAAAAGGTATCCTGATAGTCAATGCCTTCACGCTAACTATAACCTTTCGCTACGAGCCTAGCCTTGAATGTCTCTATATTCCCATCTGCACCTATCTTTCTCTTGAAGATCCATTTACACCTAATAGGTACAATACCTTTAGGTGGATCTACCAAGGTCCAGACTTGATTTGAGTACATCGAGTAAATTTCTGATCTCATTGCCTCTAGCCATTTCTCAGAGTCGATATCTGATATCGCCTCATCATAGGTCTTGGGGTCATCACCATGAGCCCCATTTCCCATGAGGAACATTTCCTCTACTTCTTCTTGTATAGTACCTAAGTACCTTTTAGGATGATGGAAAACCCTAGTCGATCTACGAGGTGAAAGAGGTTGTGTTAGGACTGGTTCTAATTGATTGGGTTCCTCAGGTTCTTTAGCTTGTTGCTCTTGGGAGACATTCTCCTTGAGCTTAATTATTCTTTCGATGCCACTATCTTGAATAAACAGTTTTTCAAAAAAATAGCATGTCAATTCACAATCACATTGTGGTCTTCCAAAATATAAAAATAGTATCCTAATGACTCTTTAGGATATCCTATGAATCGAGTTCTTAAAGACCTGAACTTTAACTTGTCTGCCTACTGTCTCTTGACATGAGCCGGACAATCTCAAATTCTAAGATGACTCAGACTTGATTTCTTACCATGCCATATCTCATATGGTATGGTAGGAACGGTTTTAGAGAGAATCCTATTCAATACATATATTGCTGTCATGAGAAAAAAACTATTTGCAACTTTATTATTTTCATAAAATATATTATAATGGTCCTTATGAAAGCTAATCACATAGCCTTCTTGTGCTAAACATGAAACAGAAATCAAATTTCTGCTTATTGCAGGCACATAATAATAGTTTCTAAGAACTAAATCTAATCCTAACGGTAATCGTAGAGGGTAGGTTCCCACGGCCACAGCAGCAACTCTAGCTCCGTTCCCGATGCGTAGGATCATATCCCCATCCCTCAGCCTCCTGCTCTCCTCAAGACCCTGCATAGAAGTGCACAAATGAGTACTAGAATCAGAGTCAAGTATCCAACTGGATGTAGAGGAAACCATAAGATTAGATTCTATAACGAGCATACCTCCAGAAGGACCATCCTTCTTGTTCTTCAGGGTGGTCAGGTACTGAGGACAGTTCTGTTTCCAATGACTGTCTGAATTGCAGTGGAAATATTTTTCCTTTTCAGCAGCCTTCTTCTTTGATTCTGTCTTCTTCTTTTTCCCATCCACCTTCTGCTTCTTCGTAGACTTTTTCTTCTTTCCAAAAGACTTTCTCTTGGAAGAAGTCCACTCCACAGTAAGGACTGAGCCTTTTGAACTTTTTAAAGAAAGTTCAGCCGTAACCAACATGTTCATTAACTCAGCCAAGGTACACTACATCTTATGCATATGAAAGTTCATGATGAACTGACTATATGCATCAGACAAGGATTGAAGGATCACATCAATCTGAAAATCCTTATCTAAGATGATACCGAGCTTCTCAAGCTCCTCAAGATCCTTGATCATTGTCAAACAATGATCTTGGACTGACTGCCCATCTTGCATTTTAGCCTTAAAAAGTCTTTGGTAGACTTGATACTTGGCTGCATGACTTTGTTCACCAAACAACTCTTGTAGGTGAGCCAACATTTGGTGGATAGTCATAATATTCTCATGCTGGCGCTGCAAGTCATCAGACATTGCACCCAATATGTAGTACCTGGCTTTGTTATCTTCATCCGTCCACTTTTTTAGAGACGCTTTCTGTTCAGCAGTCGGATGTGCTGGCATGGCAGGTGGGTCCTGGTCCAAGACATGAGTCAATTTTTTGAAATCCAAAATAATTCTATAGTTCCTCAACCAGTCCTTGAAATTGGGTTCAGTCAATCTGTGGGTGTCTAATGAAGGAAAAATTACCTTTTTTCTTGTAGGATCTTCCAGATTTCATCAAATCTGGGATAGAATAATTTAAAAAAAAAAATTATCCTATATTTATTTCAGATCTAAATCTCTAGATCTAATTTTATTATCTGATATTAATTCTAAAATAAATCTAAAAGCATGAGGAAACATGAAATACCTCAACGATAATCTGATTACCCTATAGATGATCGCAGCAAGCTTGAGGTTCTGATTTAGCCACGCAATCATCTGGCCTCTACCAGTATCCACTTGGGTAGGACCTAGATCATCTTTTCCTCATGACTCTCTACTCCAAAAATTAGAACTCAATCTGATTAGGAAGATCTTCAAAAGCCTTCCTGAAGTTGGAGCAGCAGCTTGTCGAAAAAATCCTGCAGCCCTTTGTTTAATGCATCACCACGCCTTGATCCTTCACCAGATGGATGCCCAACCTCTTGGGCGTGAAGAGGGGAGAGGGAGCACTAAGGAGGATGTGGAGAAGAGGAGGGGTGTTTGGCTTTTGCTGGGTAGGGAGTAGAATTACTTAAACCCTAGGTGCAGACAGGATTTATATAGACCATGTTGCGCTGCGTAGTACCACATCATTCGATCAATCAAAAAATTTTATTTAATCCAAAAAAATTTTGATTAGTGGATTGATGTCATCTGATCACATCAGATAAGAACCCCCACCCTCTCTCTCCTATGTTGGCACCAACATTGGATAAGCACAAGGGAGATGGCGCCCAAGAGTTTATGTTGATCAAGACTCCTCTTGATCTTTATCCACTTGGGGCACAAGCCTTGTCCAATTGTGGCACCCACTTTGGTACTTATTTTTGGCAGGTGGACACTCCATAAAAAACTTTAATAACCTTTTACCAAGTGGCCTTCAGTTTAAGACCCATATGTCAATATTTGACAGATGTCCTAAAATGAAAATGGCAGGTGTCAGGAATTAGCAAGTGTTGTCTTTAATTCATCTCATGAATTAAGACAAGCATTTTCTGAGCTGGATTGGCTCCAGTCAGACAGAGAAAAATCTTCTCAAGGTTCTCTGGGTGAGTCAAAACATATTTGGCTCAATCGAGATAGAAAAGATTGCACGAAGAGAAAGTTAGGCTCAATCGTGTGCTAGCACGATTTTCTTGAACCTAATTGGATCTAATCCAAATCAATTGGGCTAGCCCAATTGATGACATCCAGATCCTAACTCTTGTTAGTGTGATCCAGTTAGGTTCAATTCTATATGGTAATGAGACATGTCGTGATCTCATCATCGACATCATCGAAACTCCTTTCGATGGATCAGAACTCTTCTGATTCAGACAATTAGAATGATCGATCATCAAGATCATTCTAATTACTCTCAAAATCCACTAGTGACACCTAGCAATATATGATAGCAACCCATCAGAACTGAAGATGAACCTCTCGGTGCAGCTACCTGTGTGATTGAGTTCCTCTATCATGAGTCCCAACTGAATTAGGGTTAAGGTGAACTCATCAAACCCAACATCAGTCATATGAATCAATTGATCGATCCGAGTCCGATGTGAAACCCTAATGGAAAACTCTTTTTCATTATTTCACTTTGCCATGGCCATGGGCTTAAGGACTCGATCTTTCGATCATCATAGGACTACTCCTTTTATCTACCGAGGTTGATAGATCCCATCTTGGTGCGATCTAGTTCCTACAATGAATGTGCTACAGCCAACATACACTTCAGGATTTCGAATGGCTAGGAGATCGAGTTATGGTGTAGTCAAACTATAACACACTCAAGGTGAACTATTGATGCACCATAGATCAAAGAACTAGACACACAGCTACAGCAACGAGCTAGTCATCGACGAGAAGGTAGACTTCCTTATGACTGCTCGAGGTGGTCACGCTCAGTACTCTAGTTCTCAATGAACACCTGTACACTCACTTCGATGTCTCCACACTGTAGACTCAAGACACATCTATCCTAAGAAAGTGATCGTACACTAACCTTTCGGATCGATCACCATCCTTGTGATGATCCTATGGTCAGGAGCTGTTTATGAGTTAGTTATGTAAATTCATGCCTTAAATTTTCAACTCTTGAAAATATGAATTGACATTCCTACTAACTCAAAGGATGTATCACAGACACAATGTACACAATGTGATAGAAGAATAACCCATTTATTGATTTATAGTCAAAATTATAAATTTGTCCTTAGATTTGTACAGAAATGTGTCAGCCAATCTGGCATCTAGGGCACACATCTAACATCTAGTATTTTGGTCAGAGGGTTGGACGCAGACATATTTTCTATAGAGAGTCAAAAGTTTCTAGTTAGATTTTGTAATCAGACTTAACCAATTTGTTTAGAGATTTCATTTTTAAACAAATTAGGCTCCCACTATTTTCTCAGATCCCTACACTCCCTAGGTAGAGATGTGAAAATCTCCGTAATTAGTGATTTCTAGTGGATGGTGCAGTCTCACCAACTGGCTCACCACCTCACCTAACAGTTATTGATGATGGATCAACCAATGAGTGGACAACTCTTGTCCAATGATTCTCTAATCATGGTGTACCCAAAACTTGATCTTTAATTCATGAAGCTCACCGTGTTCGAAATATTGCTCCAATCCTTAGTTAAGTCAGACCCACCATTTGCATGAACTATATTCCTGATTGAGTCCCTCACCATATCCAGAATATTGAGCACAACCCATCCTCTAATCCGTAGCATCCAATGCCTAATGGACATGGTTGCATCTTCCCGGTGCAACTGAGCCACTGTAACCAGCTGAGAACAATCAACCCCAAGAAGGGCCCGCACATCCACAATGGTAGAAGACCTCAGACTTAATATTTTCTTAGAGAGATTTAATTTAGGTCTCATTAAACTTGACTTGACATAGTCATAACAATTATGACTAACCTAGTGGCATGGGTTAGCTCGAATTGTTAGTCACCTCAAATCAGAACTGGGTCGACACATATGGTCAGGTAAGTGAGATCGATGGAAGGGATATGCCATTAACTCAACAAGAACGCATTCGAGTCGAGTAGCTCCCAATTAAAAACCATTCGGTCATATCTGCCCAACATACCTTAGACACCAAATTGTCGAACCAGAATCAATTGGGTTAGCCTACAATCCAGGCTCTAACCACTGAACCAAATTAGGTTTTAACTTGATCGAGTCACATCTAAATGTGATTCGACCTTGACCTAGACTTAATCCTATTAGGCTGGTCAATTATTAGCTTTCATAATCCCACCTAACCAACTTTTGATTCGGTTTGATCAACTACTAGACCTAATTGAGCTACCCAAGCCCGAACCCAATTTTATGAAAATGACTTAGATCTGAAATTCTTAATTTTAGACCTAATTTAATTTCATAAGCTTAATTCATTAATTAAGTCTTGGGTTCATAAATAAAATATATAAAATAAATCCTAGGGTTTTGCTGAAAAGTAAGTTTGATTTCTGATTAAGGATGAACGTGTAGCACCCATACATGCCATAAGAACACCCCATTGAATGGGAGGAGAGGGTCTTAAACCCTACTTTGTTCTTATGATCGGACTGTTGGGAATAGTGTCCCAAAGTCAATCATCAACCTGTTGACGGTTGTGCTCTTTTCTACATTAGTATATGAATTATAAATAAATAAAAATTATTTTGGTATTTTTCATCATAAATTATTTCATCTTCTAATGAACTCCTGTATTGTGGTGAAGTCCTTAGGACTATTTAGACTCGACAAAGGAGGATTTGTCATTTAGTCCTTAAACCTGTTCGTGACCAAATGATACGTTGTTACCAAGGACGACAATGTTTATCAAGCATAGGTCATTGTGTGCCATATGGGTTAGTTGTCCTCTTAACCAAGGAGTGTGAAGATACTGGTATGGCATACAGATGAGATGTAAGGGTACATCTGCACTGAACGTGACAGACTTCAGAGTATTTTTTACTATCAAGATTTGCTCCGATGGGATATGGGTATAAATATCCCTCCAACCTGAGACTGCCACGGTGACTTGCAAGCAACTCATTGTACTTAGGCACTGGACTACCTGAATTTCTAATTCAGTGATGGAAGGCTGCTGGGTGTAGTCAAGTACTTGACTTGTCGGTGCGTGTGTCAAGATGGGAATGACCACTCTAGTTCAGGAGCTGTGTACAATCGTGTTTCAATTTAGCAAAACCTTGACCAGGGTAGTCCTAGTGAGGAGTCACAGGACTATTTGAGTTGAGCATGATTCGGATGATCTAATCAGGGTTGACAGTTTAACTTTGAGTCGTCTTATACACAGGGGTCAAAAGGGATGAATTATACAGTAACCATATTCGCGTAGGTTCTAAATATTGTGATTGTGACTATTCGACCTATTCAGATGTCAGGTACCATTGCTAGATGGTCACTTCGATTAGTACAGAAATTGATTCCTGTGCTACTGGCTTAGGTTCGAACCTGCGGAGTCACACACATTAGAGGTTCCTATCTGATCTGATGGCTGGTGAAGAGTCCCACTGGACTGAGACTCTTCGACCAAGAGTCCTAATGCTTGAAGACTCTATGATTGAGAATTAGGATTCTCTGATCATGAGTTCCACACATTTTGGGTACCGGGGTCAAGAGTCCCACTGGTTTGGGACTCTTCGATCAGGGTTTCATATTGATGGACTCTGATGCCCGATTGCCCATCAAATTTGGACTCAGTATTTTTTAGAGATTTAATTAGTAATTTGATCACTAATTAACTCAATTTGATTGAGTAATTATTTTTGGATCAAGTCTAATTGAATTGGATTCAGTTGGATTTGACCCGATTAGGTTAAGAGTTGACCTAATCGCCGAGGTGGTTTGGTCCCTGATTTGATCAGGGGTTGGGCTTAGTCAATTCCTGATTTGATTAGAATTTTATTGAGCCTAATTAAGCCTAATTGTGTTGAGTTTAACTTAGTCTAATTGTGCCTAACCTATTTTAATATGGTTGATTCAATTAGATTACTTTAAAATTTCAAACCACCTTGACTTATCTTCCTGCGCCACCTCACCTTACCTGTGCCTATTTGAATTCATGAGAAATGAGTTCTTATGAATTTTCTCCCACATAGAAGCCTTCCCATGCCCCTTCTTTGTGCACCATTTGGGTGGATAATGATAAGGTTGGTTGGCCATTCAAATTCAAAGGATGTTTGAATTTGAATGGGCAACAAATCCCATGTGCCACCCCTTTCTTTTTTGTGCCACTTATTCTACATGAGAAAAGGTTTCTCGTGAAAACTCTCCATGCACAAAGAAGCCCACGCCCCTCTCTTTTCATGCCAAGAGTAGATAAAGATTGGTTGGTTGGCATTTGAATTCAAATTCGATTTGAATTCAAGTGAGCAACCACCTAGCTTTATCCTCTCACGCTGTAAAAATGCTGTAAAGATGCATCTTGCACTGTTTTAAAAGAAATGAGAAGGTGGGGCGTGCGATATCTGATCTGAGAGAGAAAAGAGGGCATCAGATAGACCCTCTGTGTGAGAAAAGAAAAGAAAAGAAGAGAAAAGAAAAGAGAGAGTGGGTGCAAGGTTTTTCTTGGAGTACCCTAGGGTTTCTACCTAGGGTTCGGGAAGTGAGACGGTGAGCTACGAGTGTCGTGAGCCCATCAAACTTCAAGGAGAGCTTCATCAATCTCTTAAGAATATCTGTTGATGATCCAAAGTATCCGAAGAGTTGACAGATCAAGATCGAAGGAGTTTGATCCGCATCGACCGTCGAAAGGGTTCTGCAATGAACTAGCATTCGTGAGGAGCCGATCAGTTCGAGAGCTTCATGTGGATGATCCACAGAGGTCAGACTTATTATGTGGCTGTATTGCATTGATCAGACCTTTTTGACGGTGATCAGACTGCAGTGATCAAATACCTGTACGAAGGTAATGTGTTCTGAACACATAACAGTAAAATATTTACTGTAGAGAATTTAAAATTTTAAATTTAAATACATGCTATATATATCATATTTAGATCTTTGTGTAAGATTAATATATGTTAATTAATTAGATTAATTAATAATTTCTACTATAAAATTATAATTTTAAAAAAATTTAAAATTACTATTTTATCTCTGCACTGAAATTCTCACAAATGGTATCAGAGCAGGTTCTAAAATATGATATATATTTGCATGCATAGATTAAGTAGTAATCTAAAAGTTTAAATTTGAAATTTGAATTTAAAATTTAAAATTCAAAATTAAAATTTGAATTTTAAAATTTGAAATTCAAAATTCAAAACTCAAAAATTTGAAATTTAAAATTTAAAATTTGAAATTTATTTAAAATTTTAAATATGAAATTTAAAATTTAAAATTCAAAATTTGAAATTCAAAAATTTGAAATTTGAAATTTATTTGAAATTTGAAATTCAAAATTTAAAATTGGATATTTGAAATTTAAATTTTAAAATTGGTATATTTAGATATACTTGATCCAAGTAGCAAGTAGTCTAATTGGGTTGGTTGCCATGGTCATTCGATCATAGGAGAAAAGTAGGGTTTAAAGACCCTCTCCTCCCATTCGATGGGGTTCTCCTATGGCGGTAGGGGTACCGATGTGATTATATGCAATGCAGATGAAGCAGCGAAAGAACTTAATTTGTAAAGATTCAATTATAAAATTTATCATGAATGTGTTAGATTAGATCTAAAAGAATATTCATGATTTATTTTGATTGAGTTATTTTCTGTTAAGTAATTAGCAATAGGATTGCTGTTTATGAAATGTGCTGATCCGTTTGTGAAATGAGTCAACACATTTGGTGAACAAAAAATAAAATCTTTCAAATTTGAAAATTATTTTTGAAATGCCAAACCCTGACCCATCAGCCCAAATACTTAATAAAAAGAATTAAGTGTTGTCTAGTTGGTCTAGAATTGTGAATTAAGACCTAAGACAATTGCATAAACTTATGGGTCAATGGGTTAGATGGATTAGGTCCATAATTGGGTTAGACCTAAGGTTAGCTTAAAGAAATAGACTAAATTAGAGTAATTGGTCAAATCTAATCAAAAGTTGAATTAGATTAGGTCAAGGACACTCTAGACTCAACTCCAATAGTTGTAGTTGAATGGGTCTATGTCTTTAACTAGACCAAGATGGACTTAATTCATGGCTACATGGTGAAACTCTATTTACTAAGTTGATCAAATTAAAACTAATGTATCGGTTGGTGTCTAAGGTAAGTTCGGCAGTCTGATCAGTATTTTTTAAGTGGGAGCTACTCGCATTGATTCGATCTCTGACGAGTTAATGGCATATCCTCACCACTGATCTCACTTACCTGGCCAACCTGGTGAGTTAGGTTTTGATTAGATCACTTGATGATTAGGGCTCACCCATGTCATTAGGTAAATTAGTGTGACTAATTTAGGTGCTCCTAATGCCGGCTTTAATTAAATCCTTTTTAATCTGACTTGGTGAAGTCAGTGGGAGGATTGAAATTGGCTGATTAATTTATTCTCTTCTATCCTTTAATAAAAATTCTCAAAAATTATTAGACCCCTAAAATGATTAAGTTATAGTGATAACTAAGTCATAGCCTCCTATTAAGTGAGTGATAATGAGTCCATTAGTTTAATAATCATTGGAGGCCCAAAGGCCTGGTGCTTATTGATTAATGGAATTATCATTCATAATATGATAATTTGGTTGAGTCTTTCTGATGGTGGTCAGGTTGGCCGGCCAAAATCGGACCTGATCATTTATTGATCAAATTCACCAAATCTAATCATGTTAATAGTTGGACCTAACCAGATCTTTTCAGTGGAGGCCAAAGCCTACTGATTAGGTTATGGGGCAAAATTAATTACTAGAAGTTGTTTAGAGAAACAACTGGTTATGAACCTACCCATAGATGCACATGGGTTGACCAACCAAAGTTGGGCTCGTGTGTAGTCTGTGTGGATTCTAGTACCCACTAAGGAATTAAAGTAATTCCTCGAATTGGAGGTTGAGGCTATCAGTTCGTAAAAATACTGGAAGAAACTTTAGACTAAAGTTTAAGTCTTTAGTATTAATAATTTATGTACTAATAAAGGTTTGATTTTTTGTTATGTAGCTATGGCCACTACTCTGTCGCTCTGGTCATTATTAGATAATAACAAGCTCATGAGACCTAATTTCGATAGCTGGTATCAAAAATTGAAAATCGTCTTTGAGCATGAGCGGATCCTTTATGTAGTAACGGATCCGATACCTGAGGAGCCAGCCCCGAACGCTAGAGGGACGGTTCGAGATACTTACCAGAAGTGACTCAATGACCGCACCATCATTCGATGCATAATGCTAGTGGTAATGAATGATGAGTTCAGCCGTAGGTTCGAGAACGTCTAGCTACAGGAGATGCTTCAAATGTTGAACGACTTCTTTGGCATGCCTGACGACGTTGAAAGGCATAAAACTAGTTGTGCCATTTTCAATGCTCGGATGAGGGATGGGACCTCAGTCACCGATCATGTACTGTACATAATCGAAATGATTGAGCGCCTAAGTAAACTGGGCTTTCCTTTGCACGAGCAGCTCGGTAAGGATGCGATCCTTAATTCTTTACCCAAGTCCTTCCTCCCCTTCCTTACTCATTTTTAGATGACAAAGCCTGCAGTGAACTACCACGGCTTGTTGGAGTTGCTGCAGAACTTTGAGAAGGACCACCAGCTCCATAAGGAGTCGGTGAATGTTGTGGGAGGGTCTTCTTCTGATCTTCGACCCTTTGAGAAAGGGAAGAAGAACAAGAAGGTGCAGCCGCATGCTGGGATGTCAGCATAGGATCAGACCAAGAAGTACAAGCTTGACCAGAGCCAGGTGGAGTACTTCTTTTGTAAGAAGCAGGGGCACTGAAAGAGGAACTATCCTCTATACATTGCCTCCTTGGACCCAAACAGGCCGAAGAAGAAGCAAGGTAATTACATGATAACACCTTGCAACTTTTTCATTTGTGATACTACTGCCTGGGTATTGGATATCGGAAGTCCTTATCATATCTGTAATTCGATGCAGGGTCTGCAGGTCAGTAGGAGATTTGATGAAGGCGAGATGTTCCTGAATGCTGGAGATGGAAGCAAAGTTCCAATTCTAGCTTTAGGAATCATGAATCTTGTAATCAACTCTCGTAATGTAATTCTGAGTGAATATCACTATTGTCCAAGTTTTTTATTAAATATTATATCTGTAGGCCTTTTGGCCATGAACAATTATGAATTTTTAATAAAAAAAAATATTTACAATATCATTTTGAATGGTGTTACAATATTTGTTGGACAACTAAATAATAGAATTTACTTACTATCACAGCCTGTTAATAGGGTTCAAACCTTCGGTAAATGCCCTAGAATGGATAATATGTCAAAAGTCAACCTTTGGCACTGTAGGCTAGGTCATATCAATAAGAACAGGATAAACAGGTTGGCTCAAGAAGGAATTTTTGAAGTTGGTGATTGTGAATCACTTCCAATCTATGAGTCCTGTCTTCTTGGGAAGATGACCAAATCACCTTTTACTGGAAAAGGTGAGCGAGCCAATGAACTCTTGGGTCTGATACATTCTGATGTATGTGGACCCATGAGCTCAAGTGCAAGAGGTGGATATTTCTACTTTATAACCTTCATAGATGACCTATCGAGGTATGGGTATGTCTACTTAATGAAGCATAAGTCGGAGTCGTTTGAAATGTTCAAACTATTCTAAAATGAGGTAGAAAAATAAATTAGGAAGTGTATTAAAACTCTTCGATCTGATCGAGGAGGTGAATACCTTTCCAATGAGTTTCTGACATATCTTAGGGAGAATGGGATTCTCTCTCAGTGGACTCCTCCTGGAATATCACAGCATAATGGTGTGTTTGAAAGAAAAAATCGAATCTTGTTGGACATGGTTTGATCCATGATGGGGTTTGCTGGTCTGCCGATCTTCCTCTGGGGATATGCGCTCGAATCGGCTTGTTACCTTCTAAATAGGGTTCCGAGTAAGTTTGTAACCAAAATGCCTTATGAGATATGGATAGGACGTAAGCCAGTACTCTCGCACCTTAGGGTTTGCGGGTGTTCAACTTATGTTAAACGTTTAATTATGGACAAGCTTGGACCTAGGTCTGACAAGTGTTATTTCATAGGATACCCAAAAGAGACCAAAGGGTATTATTTCTACCTAGCTGATGAGCATAAGGTATTTGTCAGTCTTAAGGCAATCTTTTTGGAAAAAGAGTTCCTTAATGAAGGGATTGTTGCCTCTAAGGTCGAACTTGAGGAAGTTCGACAGGTAAAAAAATCGACACAAGTTGCTAAACCTGAACCGAATTTGGTTAGATCAGATCCGGAGCCCATTATTCCTGCACCCTTAGGGCGGTCTGGTAGAGTACCACATCAACCGGATAGATACTATGGTTTCTTGGTTCGGAACGGGGATCCTATCGAACTTGATGAAAATGATGAGGATCCGATCACCTACATGGATGCAATGCAGAGACCTGACTCTGAGAAATGGCTAGAGGCCATGAAATTTGAAATAGAGTCCATGAAGATCAACGATGTGTGGATATTGGTTGACCCATCCGAAGGAGTAAAACCCATAGGGTGTAAGTGGATCTTCAAAAGGAAGAGGGGTGCAGACAGAAAGGTGGAGACCTATAAAGCCTGTCTGGTTGCCAAGGGATATCGTCAATGTTATAGTATAGACTATGACGAGATATTTTCTCATGTGGCAATGCTCAAATCCATTCGGATTATGCTTGCGATAGCTGCCCATTTGGACTATAAAATCTGGTAGATGGATGTGAAGATAGCTTTCCTAAACGGAGAGCTGGATGAAGAGGTGTATATGATACAACTTGAAGGGTTCACATCTACAGATGAGTCTAAGGTGTGCAAACTACAGAGGTCCATTTATGGACTTAAGCAGGCATCCCGGAGTTGGAACATACGTTTTGATAGGACGATCAAGATGTATGGCTTCGTTAAGAATGGAGAAGAGCCCTGTATTTATAAGTGGGCTAATGGTCCAGTAGTAGTATTTCTTGTATTGTATGTGGATGATATTCTCTTAATCGGAAATGATGTCCCTACATTACAAGGAATAAAGATTTGGCTGTCGTCACAGTTCTCCATGAAGGATCTGGGAGAAGCTTCCTACATCCTAGGGATGAGGATCTATAGGGATAGATCTAAAAGGTTGCTTGGATTATCCCAATCCACGTACATTGATACTATACTGAAGAGATTCAGCATGGAGAATTCCAAGAAAGGCTATCTACCGATAGGTCATGGAATTTCTCTCTCGAAGAGGGATTGTCCGACAATACCTCAAGAGAGAGAGCGTATGGGTAGAATTCTATATGCTTCGGTAGTGGGATCTATCATGTACGCCATGACATGTACACGATCAGATGTGGCATACTCACTAGGGATAGTGAGTATACCAATATGATCCAGAGGAGAATCACTGAAAGATTGTTAAAACCATCCTGAAGTATTTGAGAAATACTAAGGACCACTGGCTTGTTTATGGTGAATCAGACTTGAGACTTATGGGATTTACGGACTCCAGTTTGCAGTCTGATCACGATGACAGCAAGAGTGTGTCAGAATTTATTTTTATTTTTAATAATGGGGCTGTCTGCTAGAAGAGTTTCAAGCAGCACATTGTGGCTGATTCAGTTTGCGAAGCAGAATATGTCGCTGCATCAGATGCTGCCAAAGAAGCAGTGTGGCTGAGGAAATTCATCATCAAGATCGAAGTAGCACCCTCCCTTGTTGGTCTAGTTCTGCTCTATTGTGACAGGTTTGGAGCCATTGCTCAGGCGAAAGAACCGAAGGCACACTAGCGGATGAAGCATATTCTGCGCCGCTACCATCTCATCTGGAAAATTATTGATCGAGGTGACGTCGACCTTCAGAAGATCAACAGAAAGGAGAACCTAGCCAACCCATTCACTAAAGCCATTGCAGTGAAGGTGTTCGATGACTTCAAGTCGAAGATGGATATTAGATACTGCACCGATTGGCTTTAGGCCAAGTGGGAGATTGTTGGGAATAGTATCTCAAAGTCAATCGTTAGTCTGTTGACGGTTGTGCTCTTTCCTGTATTAGTATATGAATTATAAATAAATAAAAGTTATTTTGATATTTTTCATCACAAATTGTTTCAT
>NC_025997.2:102196415-102221479 GCF_000442705.2 Elaeis guineensis | reverse complement strand
TTTATGTAGTAACGGATCCGATACCTGAGGAGCCAGCCCCGAACGCTAGAGGGACGGTTCGAGATACTTACCAGAAGTGACTCAATGACCGCACCATCATTCGATGCATAATGCTAGTGGTAATGAATGATGAGTTCAGCCGTAGGTTCGAGAACGTCTAGCTACAGGAGATGCTTCAAATGTTGAACGACTTCTTTGGCATGCCTGACGACGTTGAAAGGCATAAAACTAGTTGTGCCATTTTCAATGCTCGGATGAGGGATGGGACCTCAGTCACCGATCATGTACTGTACATAATCGAAATGATTGAGCGCCTAAGTAAACTGGGCTTTCCTTTGCACGAGCAGCTCGGTAAGGATGCGATCCTTAATTCTTTACCCAAGTCCTTCCTCCCCTTCCTTACTCATTTTTAGATGACAAAGCCTGCAGTGAACTACCACGGCTTGTTGGAGTTGCTGCAGAACTTTGAGAAGGACCACCAGCTCCATAAGGAGTCGGTGAATGTTGTGGGAGGGTCTTCTTCTGATCTTCGACCCTTTGAGAAAGGGAAGAAGAACAAGAAGGTGCAGCCGCATGCTGGGATGTCAGCATAGGATCAGACCAAGAAGTACAAGCTTGACCAGAGCCAGGTGGAGTACTTCTTTTGTAAGAAGCAGGGGCACTGAAAGAGGAACTATCCTCTATACATTGCCTCCTTGGACCCAAACAGGCCGAAGAAGAAGCAAGGTAATTACATGATAACACCTTGCAACTTTTTCATTTGTGATACTACTGCCTGGGTATTGGATATCGGAAGTCCTTATCATATCTGTAATTCGATGCAGGGTCTGCAGGTCAGTAGGAGATTTGATGAAGGCGAGATGTTCCTGAATGCTGGAGATGGAAGCAAAGTTCCAATTCTAGCTTTAGGAATCATGAATCTTGTAATCAACTCTCGTAATGTAATTCTGAGTGAATATCACTATTGTCCAAGTTTTTTATTAAATATTATATCTGTAGGCCTTTTGGCCATGAACAATTATGAATTTTTAATAAAAAAAAATATTTACAATATCATTTTGAATGGTGTTACAATATTTGTTGGACAACTAAATAATAGAATTTACTTACTATCACAGCCTGTTAATAGGGTTCAAACCTTCGGTAAATGCCCTAGAATGGATAATATGTCAAAAGTCAACCTTTGGCACTGTAGGCTAGGTCATATCAATAAGAACAGGATAAACAGGTTGGCTCAAGAAGGAATTTTTGAAGTTGGTGATTGTGAATCACTTCCAATCTATGAGTCCTGTCTTCTTGGGAAGATGACCAAATCACCTTTTACTGGAAAAGGTGAGCGAGCCAATGAACTCTTGGGTCTGATACATTCTGATGTATGTGGACCCATGAGCTCAAGTGCAAGAGGTGGATATTTCTACTTTATAACCTTCATAGATGACCTATCGAGGTATGGGTATGTCTACTTAATGAAGCATAAGTCGGAGTCGTTTGAAATGTTCAAACTATTCTAAAATGAGGTAGAAAAATAAATTAGGAAGTGTATTAAAACTCTTCGATCTGATCGAGGAGGTGAATACCTTTCCAATGAGTTTCTGACATATCTTAGGGAGAATGGGATTCTCTCTCAGTGGACTCCTCCTGGAATATCACAGCATAATGGTGTGTTTGAAAGAAAAAATCGAATCTTGTTGGACATGGTTTGATCCATGATGGGGTTTGCTGGTCTGCCGATCTTCCTCTGGGGATATGCGCTCGAATCGGCTTGTTACCTTCTAAATAGGGTTCCGAGTAAGTTTGTAACCAAAATGCCTTATGAGATATGGATAGGACGTAAGCCAGTACTCTCGCACCTTAGGGTTTGCGGGTGTTCAACTTATGTTAAACGTTTAATTATGGACAAGCTTGGACCTAGGTCTGACAAGTGTTATTTCATAGGATACCCAAAAGAGACCAAAGGGTATTATTTCTACCTAGCTGATGAGCATAAGGTATTTGTCAGTCTTAAGGCAATCTTTTTGGAAAAAGAGTTCCTTAATGAAGGGATTGTTGCCTCTAAGGTCGAACTTGAGGAAGTTCGACAGGTAAAAAAATCGACACAAGTTGCTAAACCTGAACCGAATTTGGTTAGATCAGATCCGGAGCCCATTATTCCTGCACCCTTAGGGCGGTCTGGTAGAGTACCACATCAACCGGATAGATACTATGGTTTCTTGGTTCGGAACGGGGATCCTATCGAACTTGATGAAAATGATGAGGATCCGATCACCTACATGGATGCAATGCAGAGACCTGACTCTGAGAAATGGCTAGAGGCCATGAAATTTGAAATAGAGTCCATGAAGATCAACGATGTGTGGATATTGGTTGACCCATCCGAAGGAGTAAAACCCATAGGGTGTAAGTGGATCTTCAAAAGGAAGAGGGGTGCAGACAGAAAGGTGGAGACCTATAAAGCCTGTCTGGTTGCCAAGGGATATCGTCAATGTTATAGTATAGACTATGACGAGATATTTTCTCATGTGGCAATGCTCAAATCCATTCGGATTATGCTTGCGATAGCTGCCCATTTGGACTATAAAATCTGGTAGATGGATGTGAAGATAGCTTTCCTAAACGGAGAGCTGGATGAAGAGGTGTATATGATACAACTTGAAGGGTTCACATCTACAGATGAGTCTAAGGTGTGCAAACTACAGAGGTCCATTTATGGACTTAAGCAGGCATCCCGGAGTTGGAACATACGTTTTGATAGGACGATCAAGATGTATGGCTTCGTTAAGAATGGAGAAGAGCCCTGTATTTATAAGTGGGCTAATGGTCCAGTAGTAGTATTTCTTGTATTGTATGTGGATGATATTCTCTTAATCGGAAATGATGTCCCTACATTACAAGGAATAAAGATTTGGCTGTCGTCACAGTTCTCCATGAAGGATCTGGGAGAAGCTTCCTACATCCTAGGGATGAGGATCTATAGGGATAGATCTAAAAGGTTGCTTGGATTATCCCAATCCACGTACATTGATACTATACTGAAGAGATTCAGCATGGAGAATTCCAAGAAAGGCTATCTACCGATAGGTCATGGAATTTCTCTCTCGAAGAGGGATTGTCCGACAATACCTCAAGAGAGAGAGCGTATGGGTAGAATTCTATATGCTTCGGTAGTGGGATCTATCATGTACGCCATGACATGTACACGATCAGATGTGGCATACTCACTAGGGATAGTGAGTATACCAATATGATCCAGAGGAGAATCACTGAAAGATTGTTAAAACCATCCTGAAGTATTTGAGAAATACTAAGGACCACTGGCTTGTTTATGGTGAATCAGACTTGAGACTTATGGGATTTACGGACTCCAGTTTGCAGTCTGATCACGATGACAGCAAGAGTGTGTCAGAATTTATTTTTATTTTTAATAATGGGGCTGTCTGCTAGAAGAGTTTCAAGCAGCACATTGTGGCTGATTCAGTTTGCGAAGCAGAATATGTCGCTGCATCAGATGCTGCCAAAGAAGCAGTGTGGCTGAGGAAATTCATCATCAAGATCGAAGTAGCACCCTCCCTTGTTGGTCTAGTTCTGCTCTATTGTGACAGGTTTGGAGCCATTGCTCAGGCGAAAGAACCGAAGGCACACTAGCGGATGAAGCATATTCTGCGCCGCTACCATCTCATCTGGAAAATTATTGATCGAGGTGACGTCGACCTTCAGAAGATCAACAGAAAGGAGAACCTAGCCAACCCATTCACTAAAGCCATTGCAGTGAAGGTGTTCGATGACTTCAAGTCGAAGATGGATATTAGATACTGCACCGATTGGCTTTAGGCCAAGTGGGAGATTGTTGGGAATAGTATCTCAAAGTCAATCGTTAGTCTGTTGACGGTTGTGCTCTTTCCTGTATTAGTATATGAATTATAAATAAATAAAAGTTATTTTGATATTTTTCATCACAAATTGTTTCATCTTCTAATGAACTCCTGTGTTGTGGTGAAGTCCTTAGGACTATTTAGACTCGACAAAGGAGGATTTATCGTTTAGTCCTTAAACCTGTTTGCGACCAAATAATATGTTGTTACCAAGGATGACAACGTTTATCAAGCATAGGTCATTGTGGGCCATATGGGTTGGTTGTCCTCTTAACCGAGG
Organism: Elaeis guineensis; assembly: GCF_000442705.2. NCBI lineage: Eukaryota > Viridiplantae > Streptophyta > Magnoliopsida > Arecales > Arecaceae > Elaeis > Elaeis guineensis. The sequence continues at coordinate 102,217,330 of NC_025997.2, read as the reverse complement.
AATGTAGAGACACTGGTATGGCATACAGGTGAGATGTAAGGGTACATCTGCACTGAACGTGACCGACTCCGAAGCATTTTCTGCTGTCAAGATTTGCTCCGATGGGATATGGATATAAATATCCCTCCAACCTGAGACCGCCACGGTAACTTGCAAGCAACTCACTGCACTTAGGCACTGGACTACCTGAATTTCAAATTCAGTGACGGAAGACTGCTGGATGTAGTCAAGTACTTGACTTATCGGTGCGTGTGTCAAGATGGGATTGACCACTCCAGTACAGAAGCTGTGTATAGTCGTGTTTCAATTTAACAAAATCTTGACCAGGATAGTCCTAATGAGGAGTCACAGGACTGTTTGAGTTGAGCACGATTCGGATGATCTAATCAGGGTTGACAGTTTAACCCTGAGTCATCCTATACACAGGGGTCAAAAGGGATGAATTATACAGTAACCATATTCACATAGGTTCTAAATATTATGATTATGACTATTCAACCTATCCAGACATCGGGTACCATTGCTAGATGGTCACTTTGATTAGTACAGGAATTGGTTTCTGTGCTATCGACTTAGGTTCGAACCTACGGGGTCACACACATTAGAGGTTCCTATCTGATCTGATGGCTGGTAAAGAGTCCCACTGGACTGAGACTCTTCAACCAAGAGTCCTAATGCTCGGAGACTCTATGATTGAAAATCAAGATTCTCTGATCATGAGTTCCACACATTTTGGATACCGGGGTCAAGAGTCCCACTGGTTTGGGACTCTTCGATCAGGGTTTCATATTGATGGACTCTGATGCCTGATTGCCCATCGAATTTGGACTCAGTATTTATGAGAAGTTTAATTAGTGATTTGATTGCTAATTAACTCAATTTAATTAAGTAATTATTTTTGGATCAAGTCCAGTTGAATTGGATTCAGTTGGGTTTGACCCGATTAGGTTAAGAGTTGACCTAATTACCGAGGTGGTTTGGTCCCTGATTTGATCAGGGGTTCGACTTAGTCAATTTTTAATTTGATTAGGATTTTATTAAGCCTAATTAAGCCTAATTATGTTGGATTTAACTTAGTTTAATTGTGCCTAACCTATTTTAATATGGTTGGTTCAATTAGATTGCTTTAAAATTTCAAACCACCTTGACTTATCTCCCTGCGCCACCTCACCTCACCTGCACCTATTTGAATTCACGAGAAACGAGTTCTCATGAATTTTCTCCCATACAGAAGCCTTCCCATGCCCCTTCTTTGTGCATCATTTGGGTGGATAATGATATGGTTAGTTGGCCATTCAAATTCAAAGGATGTTTGAATTTGAATGGGCTACAAATCCCATGCGCCACCCCTTTCTTTTGTGTGCCACTTATTCTACATGAGAAAAGGTTTCTCATGAAAACTCTCCATGCACAAAGAAGCCCATGCCCCTCTCTTCTCATGCCAAGAGTGGATAAAGATTGGTTGGTTGGCATTTGAATTGAAATTCGATTTGAATTCAAGTGAGCAACCACCTAGCTTTATCCTCTCACGCTGTAAAAATGCTGTAAAGATGCATCTTGCACTATTTTAAAAGAAATGAGAAGGTGGGGCATGCGATATCTGATCTGAGAGAGAAAAGGGGACGTTAGATAGACCCTCTACATGAGAAAAGAACAGAAAAGAAGAGAAAAGAAAAGAGAGAGTGGGCGCAAGGTTTTTCTTGGAGTACCCTAGGGTTTCTGCCTAGGGTTCGGGAAGTGAGAAGGTGAGCTACGAGTGTCGTGAGCCCACCAAACTTTAGGAAGAGCTTCATCAACCTCTCAAAAATATCTGCTGATGATCTGAAGCATCCAAAGAGTTAGCAGATCAAGATTGAAGGAGTTCGATCAGCATCAGCCGTCGAAAGGGTTCTGCAATGAACTAGCATTCATGAGGAGCCGATCAAATCGAGAGCTTCGTGTGGATGATCCATGGAGGCCAGACATACTGTGTGGCTGCATTGTAATGATCAGACCTTCTCAATGATGATCAGACTGCAGCGATCGAATACCTGCACGAAGGTAATGTGTTCTAAACACATAACAGTAAAATATTTTCTGTAGAGAATTCGAAATTTCAAATTTAAATGTATGCTATATATATCATATTTAGATCTTTATGTAGAGTTAATATATATTAATTAATTAGATTAATTAATAATTTTTGCTGTAAAATTATAATTTTAAAAAAGTTTTAAAATTACCATTTTACCCCTGCACTGAAATTCCCACACAGACGGCCATAAGGAACACCTTAATTAGAAATATTAATTTAACTACAAAACTAGTTAGATCTAAGTTACATATCACATATATAATTTCAGATCTAACTTATATATGCTTTACATGCATCTTATGTATTAAAATCTGATCTAATTAGCATGCTTTCAGATCTGATACATCACATGTAATATCTAAAAAATAAGACTTAAATTAAACTATTCAATATAAAATCTATTTTAGACAGTTACTAGAATAATTCTACAACTAGTCTAGGCATGCAGCAGATCAATCTTATGAATTAATTAAAATTTTATTTTTTATTTTTTAATCTGAATATAATATTTATAATATCAAAAAATTAGAGAATAAATTAAATCTAATTTATATTTTAATCATATTAAAACATAAAACTTTAAGACTATTCATAGTTTAAACTATTCCTAGTCTAGTTATGCATCTCATACATATTAGATCTACTTAGATTTAATTTTAATTTTTTTAATTTTAGATCCAATCATATCTGATGTGATATCTAAAATCCATTAATATCAGATAAATAAAAATAAAAATCAGATCTAAATTAGATTTGAAATAGAGCCATCAACCTGGCTCTGATACCAGTTGAAGAAAAAATCAGCTTTTTCCTTGTAGGATCTTCCAAATCTAATGAGATCTGGGGTAGAATATTTTTAAAAAAAATTATTTTACTTTATTTTAAATCTAAAGTCTATTAGATTTGATTCTTATTATCTAATATTTAATCTAAAATTAAATCTAAAACTTGAAGATTAGAGGAATACCTCTAGAGTAACTAGATTAATTACCCTGTAGATAATCGCAGCAACGCCCGAGGTTCTAAAATAGCCACACAGCCGTCTGGCCTCTACCAGTATTCACTCGAGTAGGATCTAGATCATCTTCTTCTTATGAATCTTTGCTCCAAAAATCAAATCTAGATCTGATCTGCAAGATCTTCTGAAGCTGGAGCAGCAACTTCTCGACAAATCCCTGCAGCCTTCTAATCAGGGAGCCACCACACCTTGGACAAGCACCAGATGGATGCCCAACCTCTTGAACATGAAGAGCAGAGGGAGAGGAATAGAGGGGGTATGGAGAAGTGGAGGGGTTTCATATTTTTGCTGGGTATAGAGCAGATTCTCTAAATCCTAGGCACAGACAGGGTTTAAATAGACCCTGCTACGCCATGCAGTGCCACATCATTCGGCCAATCAAAAAATTCTAATTAATTCTGAAAAAAATTTGATTGATGGAGTGATGTTATCTGATCATATCAGATAAGAATCCCACCAAACCCTCCTACTGTTGGCACCAACACTGGATAAGCATAGTGAGATTGGCGCCCAACAGTTTGAGTCGATCAAGGCATAGAGTCCTCATCTCATGGGACTCTATCCTTATCCACTTAGGGCGCACGCCATATCTGATTATGGCACCTACTTTGAGGGTAAAATTAGCAGGTGGACACTCTACAAAAACTCTCCAATGACCTCTTGCCAAGTGGCCTTCAGTCCAAGGTCCATGGGTTAACATTTGATCGATGTCCTAAAATAGAAATGGCAGGTGACAGAAATTAGCAGGTGTTGTCTTAAATTTATCTCATAAATTAAGATAAAACTTTTTTGAGCTGGACTAGCTCCAGTCAGACTGAGAGAAATCTTTGCAAGGTTCTTTGGGTGAGTCAAATCACATTTGGCTCAGTCAAGATAGAAAAGATTACACGAGGAGAAAGTTAGGCTCAATCATGTGCTAGCATGATTTTCTTGAACCTAATTAGATCTAATCCAAAGTAATCGAACTGGACTAGCTCAATTGATGACATCCAAATCCTAACTCTTATTTGTGTGATCCAGTTAGGTTCATTTTCGTATGGTAATGAGACATGTCGTGATCTCATCATCGACATCATCGAAACTTCTTTCGATGGACCAGAACTCTTCTGATTCAGATAATTTAAAATGATCGGTCATCAAGATCATTCTAATTGCTCTCAAAATCTATCAGTGACACCTAGCAGTATATGGTGGTAATCCATCAGAAATGAAGACAAACCTCTCGGTGCAGCTACCTGTGTGATTAAGTTTCTCTATCATGAGTCCCGACTGAATTAGGGTTAAGGTGAACTCATCAAACCCAATATCAGTCATATGAATCAATCGATCGATCCAAATCCGATGTGAAACCTTAATGAAAAACTCTTTTCCATTATTTCACTCTGCCATGGCCATGGGCTTAAGGACTCGATCTTTCGATCATCATAGGACTACTCCTCTTATCTACCGAGGTTGATAGATCCCATCTTGGTGCAATCTGATTCTTACAATGAATATGCTACAGCCAACATACACCTCAGCATTTTGAATGGCTAGGAGATTAAGTTATGGTGTAGTCAAACTATAACACACTCAAGGTGAACTGTCGATGTACCTCAGATCAAAGAACTAGACACACAGCTGCAGCATCGAGCTAGTCATCGATGAGAAGGTAGACTTTCTTATGACTGCTCGAGGTGGTCACGCTCAGTACTCTCATTCTCAATGAATATCTGTACTCTCACTCTGGTGTCTCCACATCGTATACTCAAGACATATCTACTCTAAGGAAGCGATCGTACACCAACCTTCCGGATCGATCATCATTCTCGTGATGATCCTATGGTCAGGAGCTGTTTATGAGTTAGTTATGTAAATTCATACCTTAAATTTTTAACTCTTGAAAATATGAATTAACATTCTTACTAACTCAAAAGATGTATCACAGACATAATGTATGCAATGTGATAGTAGAGTAACCCTTTTTATTTATTTATAGTCAAAATTATAAATTTGTCCTTACATTTGTACAGGAATGTGTCAGTCAATCTGGCATCTAGGGCACACATCTAACACTTGCATGGCTAGAAGAGAATCTACTCTCTTTTAGATCCAGATTTGAAGAAAAGATTTGTGAAATAGATGTGTGATCCGATCATATATTCAATTTTAGCATAAAATTTAGCATGTATTCAATTTCAGCATATGAAGTAGATCCTAGTGTTTTATATTTTTTATATGTATGATATAGATTGAAAAAATATTTTAATCTTTTATTCCACTGTACTATTTAGAAATTTTTTTTTTGAAACGTACATGTATACCCCAACATGAAATTTCAATAGTGGTATTAGAGCCATGAATTTCATATGTATGAAATTGACATACATATTTTAAAAAAAAATTTAAATCTATTTTTTCTTGATACATGAGATATATAGATGATATTTTAAATTTAAAATTTATTTAAAATTTAATTTTTAGATCATACAGTTGATATGTTAAAGCATGCGTAGATCTGAATTTTTTTCTAGAATGATTTCTAGTTCATGTTTATGTGATATGAAGATGCATTCATAAATCTAAAATTTAATTTAACCTAATTCATGATTCATATATGAGATATATGATTACATATTTAGGTCTAAAAATTATTATCAATATGATTCATAATTTGTATATGAGATATATGACATCATATTATGATCTGAATTTTTATTTAGATCTAAATTTTATATACATATATGAAATATATATTTGTATGTTAAATCTAAAAATTAGTTTTGTGATTTAAAACTTATCTTTTATGCAAAGAATTTAGATCTAAAATTTAGTTTTAAAATCTAAAATTTGTGTTTGTGTATGAGGATTTTGGTCATGAAAAAATTAAAAACTAGGTCATATAATTAGATTGCATCTAGGTTTTTTATTTGAACACAATGAGTCCAATTTGATTAAATAATTAATCAAATCGAGTCAAGTGTTGATTAGGATTAGGTCAATTAAGTTATAAGATCATTCAATTATTGTTGATCAAATCAATTAAACCCCATGTGTAGAATCGGTTAACCTAAAGATCTAATTCAACTCGATGGCTTGAGCCTAATTCACTTAAGCTAATCTATTTAGATCAGTTGATCTATTAGTGTCTAAGGCAAATAATTGAAAGGTGATTTTTTAATTAGTTTCATTCACTGATCTGACCAATTTATTGATGTCTAAGTAATGGAGGGACCCTCACCGATCTCTACTTAGCTAGCCAATTTGGAAGATTGAGTCCTAAATAAGGTTGCTTAGCGATTTGATTTAGCCCATGCTAATTAGATTGGCTATATGATGACTGATTAGATGAGACCTAAATCTTTTCATAAATATTAAGTCCATAGGTCTTCCACCGTTATAGATATGCAGGCATGCTATTGGTGTTGATTATTCTCGGTTGGTCACAATAATTCAGTTGCATCGAAAATACGCAACCACTCTATTAGCAAAGAGTTGCTCTGGGGTAAGGATGGGGTTGGGCTTAATAACTGTTAGGTGAGGGACCAAATGATGGCCTTGCACCTACTTGTGAATGGTGGGTCGGGCTTAACTAAGAAATATGATAAATAACTATTAGGTGAGCCCATATGACTTAGAGATCAAGTCACTGTAATATGCTTAAAGAAGTATTTGGGCAAAATATTATCCACACATTAGTGTGCGTATTATCAATAACTATTAGATGAGTTACATGGCATCATTGGGACCGCAGCTCCCACTAGGAATCCAGTTATCGCATCAGGATTTTCATTTTTCACTCGAAGAGTGGAGAAATTTAAAAAATTAGTGGGAGTCATTGTTTGCATCTTAAAGTTTTTAGAGCAAATATAAATTTAAAGTATAAAAGTCTAACTTAAATCTCTACTCTTGCAGTTAAATAATGTTAGCCTCAAACTCCCTATCCCACATCCTTGAATCCAATCATTTGACTGAAACAAATTATAAAGACTGACTAAAAAATCTCAGGATTGTCCTGACTTTTGAAAACTAGGATATGTACTCGATCAAAAATCTCTAGTGTTACCAAATTATCCTACTACAGAGCAAAGAACTGTTTATGAAAAATAGATCGATGAAGACAGTCGGGTTAAGTGCTATGTGCTGGCATCCATGACAAATGAGTTGCAGAGCCAGCATGTGTATATGCCCACTGCTAGGATTATGATCACTTACCTACAAGAGTTGTATGGTGAGCAAAGCTATACAGCATGCTTCGAAGTATCCAAAAAACTCTTCAATCTGAAGATGCATGAAGGGCAGTCAGTCCATGAGTACTGTATGATAGTGATCAAGGACATTGAGAAGCTTGAAAAGCTCGAGCTTGATATGCAAAAGAAATTATAGATAGATTTGATCCATCAATCTCTTACTAGTTCATATAGTCAATTTATTATAAATTTTTATATAAATAAACTTGATTGCACTGTACCCAAACTGGTCAACATGTTGGTTACTACAGAGAGAACCTTGAAGAGTTTAAGGGGTACTGTTTTCACTATGGAGTGGACTTTTTCGACTAAGAGAAAGTCTGATTAGAAGAAGAAGAACAAATCTGCTAAGAAGCAGAAAAAAGAGAGCAAGCCAAAGAAGGATGTTCCAAAAAAGGTTGAAGCAAAAGAAAAATATTTTCACTGTGATGCTGACGGCCACTGGAGGAGAAACTGTCCACTCTATCTGGAGAGCCTAAAGATCAAGAAGGATGATAAACCTCCAGGAGGTATGCTCGTAATTGAATTTAATCTTTTGATTTCTTCTACTTCTAGTTGGATATTGAATTTTGGTTTGAGTGCTCATATATATACCTCAATACAGGATCTAATAGAAAATAGAAGGTTAAGGAAAGGTGACATGATCCTTCGAATCGACAATGGAGCAAAAGTTGCTACAGAAGCCGTTGGCACTTATCCTCTTCGATTACCATTAAGATTTAGATGAGATTTAAAAGAATATTATTTTATTTCTGTAGCTAGATAGAATTTAATTTTCATGTCTGTGCTAGCATAGGATGGTTTTGAATTTAATTTCAATAAATACTTTTATTTCATTTATTTATGAAATAAATTGGTTGCATGTAGTCTTTTAATTGACAGTTTATATCACTTGCATATTGATATGAATGTGAATTTGAATGAGTAAATAGTGAGTGCCATAGGTCAAAAGAGATCTAAAGATAAAATTAACCAGAAGTACTTATGGTATCACACACTAGGCTATATTGAAGAGGATAGGATAAACAAATTGAAAAAAGATAGGATCCTTGGCTTTCTTGATCCAGAATCATACTTAGCTTATGAATCTTGTCTTCGAAAAAAAATGACCAAGTTACCTTTTAAAGGATATGGGGAAAGGGCCATCAAGTTACTTGCCTTGGTACATATCGATGTGTGTGGGCCATTTGATGTATTGATTAGAGATGGTTATAGCTACTTTATCATTTTTATCGATGATTTGTCATGGTACGGATATATGTATCTGATGAAATACAAGTCTGAAGCCTTTAAAAGGTTCAAAAAATTCAAAAATAAAATAAAAAAATAAACAGACAAATCTATTAAGATTCTTCGATCTGATCGAGGAGGTGAATATCTTAGTCGAAAATTTTTAAGATATCTTAAGAACAACAGCATAGTCTCTCAATGGACTCCTCCCGAAGAACCTCAGCTCAATAAGGTATCCCAAAGGAAGAATAGGACCCTATTAGATATGGTCAGATCTATGATGAGCTTCACTGATTTATCTTTATATCTTTAGAGACATGTCTTGTTAACTGCAATTCACCTATTGAATAGGGTTTCATCAAAATCTATTCCTACCACATCATATAAGATATGGCATGATAAGAAGTCGAGTCTAAGTTATCTAAAGATTTGGGGATGTCCGGCCTATGTCAAGAGATAGATAGCTGATAAATTAGAGGATAGATCTGTATTAGCTCATTTTATAGGATATCCAAAAGGATCAACAGGATACTACTTCTACTTTTCACAAGATCACAATGTGATTGTGAGTTGGAATGCCATATTTTTAGAAAACCAATTTATCCAGGATGGTGGCAGTGGAAGATTAGTTGAGCTCGAAGAGAAGGTCTCTGAAGAGCAAAGAGCTATGGATTCTCAGGAACTCATTATTCATGAGCCAGTAGCTGATGTTCCTCTACCACCTCATAGATCAAGTAGAATCTCCCATCCTCCTGAAAGATACATGAGTATGTTGAAAGAGAATGTAGAGAAAGCATTCCTTGAGAGAGATGGGGGTCATGGTGATGATTCTAGTACTTTTGACGAGGCAATACTTGACATCAATTTCAAAAAATGGTTAGATGCAATGAAGTCAAAGATTGACTCGATACATTGAAATCAAGTATGGACCTTAGTGGATCCACCTGAGGATATAGTACCCATTGGGTGTAAATGGATCTGCACAAGAAAAATAAGTGCCGATGGTAAGGTAGAGACCTGTAAAGCTAGGCTCGTGGTAGAAGATTATAGTCAGTGTGAGGACATTAACTATCAAAAAATTATCTCATCCGTAGCCATATTGAAATCCATCCACACTCTGCTTGCTATTGCAGCTTATTATGATTATGAAATCTGACAGATAGATGTGAAAATTATTTTTCTGAATGGATATCTTGAGGAAGATATCTATATGGAGCAGCCTTTGAATTTTACATTTGATGATAGTGATTATAGAGTCTGTAACCTGCAAAGGTCTATATACGGATTAAAGCAAACTTCTCAGAGTTAAAATCTTCATTTTGATGACGTGATCAAATTATTTGGTTTCATCAAGAATGAAGAAAAACCTTGTGTATACAAAAGGGTTAGTGGGAGTGCAATAATATTTCTCATATTATACGTGGATGATATTCTCCTCATTGAGAATGATGCTCCCATGCTGACCACAATCAACAGATGGTTATCCAAGAAATTTTCTATAAAAGACCTAGGAGAAGCATCCTATAATCTTGGAAAAGAGATCTCTAAGGATAGATGATGCGTAGTCGTTGATAGCACCAAAAATAACTCTACTTACTATGTAGGTAGGATGAGTCGAGATCGTATCCTTAGGAACCTTGGGCTAAGTTGAGATTGCAAAATAAAAGAAAGAAGTATTGTTTTGATTTAAAAAATAAATTATCTTAAAATTGATGTAATTAGAAAATAAAGAGCTCAGGAGTTTTGAATTAATTTGCACTAGCAGAGTTGTATCTCTTTTCTAATTAAATAGATGCGATTAATCTTAGAAAAAATACCTATCTTTCCTCGGCACACCCCGTACCCATAGATCATGGCGTGTCTCTGAAAAGTACTAGGTAAACAACTTTTCTTTCCTCGGTATGCTCCGTACCCATAGATCATGGTGTGTCTTCAAAAAGTAAAAGTTGTTCCTAATATTAATCTAACAGGAAAGCATAAATAAAAGCATATGAAAGAGAGCAAATAAAGAACTCATGATGATTTAAATAAAAAGCATAATCTTTATTGCATATAAAGAAATACAAGAAAGTTTATAACAATAAACCCACTCTGTGTCGTTACAAAATTTCTTCTCCACTTTCGAGACTGCTAGCCTAACTGCTCATGAAGTAGTCCCTTTCTATTCCTCTATGCAAGGCTCTAGAAGAATTTCTGGGCTCCTCCTCCAATGAGAGTACAAAAGCCTTTTTATAGGTGTTAGGAGGGAGGAGTTTTACATGGTTTTCTGATGTGGGACTAAAGAAAATACTAAGGACTAAAAGATGGATGGATGAGATGGAAAGATCACAAGCAGATAAAGAAAATACAAATTCTTCCTCTTGATGTATTTTCAAATATTATATTTTTTTCTTCCATCTGCTCACTGCTGTGTCCACCAGGAAAATCTCCCCATGAACCTGATGCCGCGCGAACCTGCAATGCTGCACGAACCCACCGTTCGTTGCTGCGTGCCCGCCCGAGCATCCGCCCGCACGTCCGCCCGCCTCGCGCTCCCGTGTTCGCTGCCGCGCGCTTGCACGCTGCACAGATTACAAAAAAAAACTTTTGTTTCTTTAAAATGATGCCTATATCCTTTTGGGTTCCTTACATAGTATCTTCATTTTCTATAATACCGTATGCATCCTTCTTTTATTTTAATTTTATTTTAAGTCCAATTTTCTTCAAACATGAGTCTTTTTGATCTGCGAATCGGACTCTTTGTATCGACGATCTCTTTTCTGTAAAACATAAAAAGAAGCATCAAATTCTTAATAAATAAAATAAATTAAATATAATTTTTTATTTTAAATGACTTAAATTAAGTGTTTATCAATAGATCTAAAAGAATACTAGGCCTGTCACCAAAGCTGTACATAGAGAAATATTGAGAATAGTATCCCAAAGCCAATCATCAGCCTGTTGACGGTTGTGCTCCTTCCTGTATTAGTATATGAATTATTAATAAATAAAAGTTATTTTGATATTTTTCATCACAAATTGTTTCATCTTCTAATGAACTCCTGTGTTGTGGTGAAGTCTTTAGGACTATTTAGACTCGACAAAGGAGAATTTGTCATTTAGTCTTTAAACTTGTTCACGATCAAATGATACGTTGTTACCAAGGATGATAATATTTATCAAGCATAGGTCATTGTATGCCATATAGGTTGGTTGTCCTCTTAATCAAGGAGTGTGGAGACACTGGTATGGCATACAGATGAGATGTAAGGATACATCTGTACTGAACGTGATCGACTCCGGAGCTTTTTCTGCTGTCAAAATTTGCTCTGATGGGATATGGGTATAATTGTCCCTCCGACCTGAGACCGTCACGGTGACTTGCAAGCAACTCACTGCACTTAGGCACTGGACTACCTAAATTTCTAATTCAGTGATGGAAGGCTGCTGGGTGTAGTCAAGTACTTGACTTGTCGGTGCATATGTCAAGATGGGATTGACCACTCCAGTTCAGGAGCTGTGTACAATCATATTTTAATTTAGCAAAATCTTGGCCAGGATAGTCCTAGTGAGGAGTCACAGGATTGTTTGAGTTGAGTATGATTCAGATGATCTAATCAGGGTTGACAGTTTAACCCTGAGTCGTCCTAAACATAGGGTCAAAAGGATGAATTATACAATAACCATATTCACGTAGGTTCTGAGTATTGCGATTGCGACTATTCGACCTATCCAGATGTCAGGTACCATTGCTAGATGGTCACTTCGATTAGTACAGAAATTGGTTCCTGTGCTACTAGCTTAGGTTCGAACCTGCGGGGTCACATATATTAGAGGTTCCTATATGATCTGTTGGCTTGTGAAGAGTTCTAATGCTCATGGACTTTGAGTTCTATGTGTTTGAAACTTTATGATCGAGAATCAAGATTCTCTAATCATGAGTTCCACACATTTTGGGTATCAGGGTCAAGAGTCCCACTGGTTTGGGACTTTTTGATCAGGGTTTCATATCGATGGACTCTGATGCCCGATTGCCCATCAGATTTGGACTCAGTATTTATGAGAGATTTAATTAATGATTTAATCATTAATTAACTCAATTTGATTGAGTAATTATTTTTGGATCAAGTCCAATTGAATTGGATTCAGTTGGGTTTGACCCGATTAGGTTAAGTGTTGACCTAATCGCCAAGGTGGTTTGGTCCTTGATCCAATCAGGGGTTGGGCTTAGTCAATTCTTAATTTGATTAAAATTTTATTGAGCCTAATTAAGCCTAATTAAGTTGGGTTTAACTTAGTCTAATTATGCCTAATCTATTTTGATTAGGTTGGCTCAATTAGGTTGAAACCACTTTGACCTCATCTCCCTGCGCCACCTCACTTATCTGCGCCCATTTGAATTCATGAGAAATTTTCTCCCATGCAGAAGCCTTCTCATGCCCTCCCTTGTGCGCCATTTATCTGGATAAAGATTGGTTTGTTGGCCATTCAAATTCAAAGGATGTTTGAATTTGAATGGGCAACTAATCCATGCACCACCCACCTTATCTTGTGCGCCATTTAATCTACACAAGAAAGAGTTTCTCATGTAAATTCTCCATGCACAAAGAACCCATGCCTCCTCTCTTCTCTCACCCAGAGTGGATAAGGATGGGTTGGTTTGCATTTGAATTCAAATTCGATTTGAATTCAAGTGAGCAACCACCTATCTTTATCCTCTCATGCGGATAAGACGCATCTTGCACTATTTTAAAAGAGAAGAGAAGGTGAGGCGTGCATAGAATTTTTTTGAGAGAGAATAGTGGGCGTGAGGAAGCCTTGTGCATGAGTTGAAAGTTCAAAAACTTTCGAGAGAAAAGAAAAGAAAAAAAATAAAAGTGGGTGCAGAATTTTTAGTGAGTATCCTAGGGTTACTGCCTAGGGTTCGGAAAGTGAGAAAGTGAGCTACGAGTATCGTGAGCCCACCATATCTCAGGGAGAGCTTCATCAACCTCTCAAGTATATCTGCTAATGATCCGAAGTGTCTGAAGAGTCGACAGATCAAGATCGAAGGAGTTTGATCAACATCGACCATCGAAAGGATTCTGCAATGAACTAGCATTCGTGAGGAGCCGATCAGATCGGAAGCTTCGTATGGATGATCCGTAGAGGCCAGACATACTGTGTGGCTGTATTACAATGATCGAACCTTTCCAACGGTGATCAGACTGGGCGATCAGCTATCCGCACAAAGGTAATGTGTTCTAAACACATAACAGTAAAAGGTTTACTATAGAATTCGAAATGTCAAATTTAAATGCACGCTATATATATCATATTTAGATCCTTATGTAGGGTTAATATATGTTAATTAATTAGATTAATTAATAATTTCCACTGTAAAATTATAATTTCAAAAAAATTTAAAATTATCATTTTACCACTGTACTGAAATTCCCAACAAATGGTATCAGAGCAGGTTCTAAAATATGATATACATTTGCATGTGTAGATTAAGTAGTAATCTAAATATTTAAATTTGAAATTTGAATTTAAAATTTGAATTTAAAATTTAAAATTCAAAATTTAAAATTTAAAATTTGAAATTCAAAATCTAAAAATTTGAAATTCAAAATTTAAAATTTGAAATTTGAAATTTGTTTGAAATTTCAAATTTGAAATTCAAAATTTAAAATTCAAAATTTAAAATTCAAAAATTTATAATTTGAAATTTGAAATTCAAAATTCAAAATTTAAAATTTAAATTTTGAAATTGATATATTTAGATATACTTGATCCAAGTAGCAAGTAGTCTAATTGGGTTGGTTGCCATGATCGTCCAGTCATAGGAGAAAAGAAGGGTTTAAAGGTCCTCTCTTCCCATTCGATGGGGTTCTCCTATGACGGTAGGGGTGCCGATACGATTATATCCCATACAAATAAAGCAGCAAAAGGACTTTATTGTAAATGTTCAATTATAAAATTTATCATGAATATATTAGATTAGATCTAAAAGAATGTTCATGATTTATTTTGATTGAGTTATTTTCTGTTATGTAATTAGCAATAAGATTGCTGTTTATGAAATGTGCTGATCCGTTTGTGAAATGAGTCAACACATTTGGTGAACAGAAAATAAAACCTTTCAAATTTGAAAATTATTTTCGAAATGCCAAACCCTGACCCATCAGTCCAAATACTTAATTAAAAGAAGTAAGTGTTGTCTAGTTGGTCTAGAATTGTGAATTAAGACCTAAGACAATTACATAAACTTGTGGGTCAATGGGTTAGATGGATTAGGTCCATAATTGGGTTAGACCTAAGGTTAGCTTAAAGAAATGGACTAAATTAGAATAATTGATCAAATCTAATCAAAAGTTGAATTAGATTAGGTCAAGGACACTCTAGACTCAACTCCAATAGTTGTAGTTTAATGGGTCCATGTCTTTAACTAGACCAAGATGGACTTAATTCATGGCTACGCGGTCGAATCCTATTTACTAAGTTGATCAAATTAAAACTAATAAACTGGTTAGTGTCTAAGGTAAGTTCGACAGTCTGACCAGTGGTTTTTAAGTGGGAGCTACTCACATTGATTCGATCTCTGACGAGTTAATGGCATATCCTCACCACTGATCTCACTTACCTGGCCAACCTGGTGAGTTAGGTTTTGATTAGATCACTTGGTGATTAGGACTCACCCATGTCATTAGGTAAATCAGTGTGACTAATTTAGGTGCTCCTAATGTTGGCTTTAATTAAATCCTTTTTAATCTGACTTGGTGAAGTCAGTGGGAGGATTGAAATTAACTGGTTAATTTCTTCTCTTCTATCCTTTAATAAAATCCTCAAAAATTATTAGGTCCCTAAAAATGATTAAGTTATACTGATAACTAAGTCATAGCCTCCCATTAAGTGAGTGATAATGAGTCCATTAGTTTAATAATCACTGGAGGCCCAAAGGCCTGGTGCTTATTGACTAATAAAATTATCATTCATAATATGATCATTTGGTTGAGTCTTTCTGATGGTGGTCAGGTTGGCCGGCCAAAGTCGGGCCTGATCATTTATTGGTTCGATTCACCAAATCAAATCATGTTAATGGTTGGACCTAACCAGATCTTTTCAATGGAGGCCAAAGCCTACTTATTAGGTTCTGGGGCAAAATTAATTACTAGAAGTTGTTTAGAGAAACAACTGATTATGAACCTACCCATAGATGCACATGGGTTGACCAACCAAAGTTGGGCTCGTGTGTGGTCTGTGTGGATTCTAGTACCCACTGAGGAATTAAAGTAATTCCTCGAATTGGAGATTGAGGTTACCAGTTCGTAAAAATACTCGGAGAAACTTTAGACTAAAGTCCAAGTCTTTAGTATTAATAATTTATGTACTAATAAAGGTCTGGTTTTTCTTTATGCAACTATGGCCACTACCCTGTCGCTCCGATCATTATTAGACAATGACAAGCTCATGGGACATAATTTCGATAGCTGGTATCGAAAATTAAACCTTGAGCATGAGCGAATCCTTTATGTAGTAACAGATCCGGCACCTGAGGAGCCAGCCCCGAATGCTAGAGGGATGGTCCGAGATACTTACCAGAAGTGGCTCAACGATCGCACCACCATTCGATGCATAATGCTGGCAGCAATAAATGATGAGTTCAGCCGTAGGTTCGAGAATGCCCAGCCGCAGGAGATGCTTCAAATATTGAACGACTCCTTTGGCACGCTTGACGATGTTGAAAGGCACAAAACTAGTTGTGCCATTTTCAATGCTCGGATGAGGGATGGAGCCTCAGTCATCGATCATTTACTGTACATGATCGAAATGATTGAGCGCCTAAGTAAACTGGGCTTTCCCTTGCATGAGCAGCTCGCTAAGGATGCGATCCTTAATTCTTTGCCCAAGTCCTTCCTCCCCTTCCTTACTCATTTTTGGATGACAAAGCCTGCAGTGAACTACCACGGCTTGTTGGGGTTACTGCAGAACTTTGAGAAGGACCACCAGCTCCATAAGGAGTCGGTGAATGTTGTGGGAGGGTCTTCTTCTGGTCATCGACCCTTTAAGAAAGGGAAGAAGAACAAGAAGAAGAAGAACAAGAAGGTGCAGCCGCATGTTGGGACGTCTGCACAGGGTCAGACCAAGAAGCGCAAGCCCGACCAGAGCCAGGCGGAGTGCTTCTTTTGCAAGAAGCAGAGGAACTGAAAGAGGAACTGTCCTCTATATATTGCCTCCCTGGATCCAAACAGGCCGAAGAAGAAGCAAGGTAATTATATGATAACACCTTGCAACTTTTTAATTTGTGATACTACTGCCTGGGTATTGGATACTGAAAGCTCTTATCATATCTGTAATTCGATGCAAGGTCTGTAGGTCAGTAAGAGATTTGATGAAGGTGAGAGGTTCCTGAATGTTGGAGATGGAAGCAAAGTTCCAGTTCTAGCTTTAGGAATCATTAACCTTGTAATCGATTCTCGTAATGTAATTCTGAGTGAATGTCACTATTGTCTAAGTTTTTTATTAAATATTATTTCTGTAGGCCTTTTGGCCATGAACAGTTATGAATTTTTAATAAAAAAAAATATTTATAATATTATTTTGAATGGTGTTACAATATTTGTTGGATAACTAAATAATAGAATTTACTTACTATCACAGCCTATTAATATGGTTCAAACCTCCGATAAATATCCTAGAATAGATAATATGTCAGAAGTCTACCTTGGCATTGTAGGCTAGGTCATATCAATAAAAATAGGATAAAAAAGTTGGCTCAAGAAAGAATTCTTGAAGTTGGTGATTGTGAATCACTTCCAACCTGTGAGTCCTGTCTTCTTGGAAAGATGATCAAATCACCTTTTACTGGAAAAGGTGAGCGAGCCAGTGAACCTTGGGTCTGATACATTCTGATGTATGTGGACCCATGAGCTCAAGTGCAAGAGGTGGATATTTCTACTTCATAATCTTCACAGACGACCTATCGAGGTATGGGTATGTCTACTTAATGAAACATAAGTCGGAGTCATTTGAAATGTTCAAACTATTTCGAAATGAGGTAGAAAAACAAACTGGAAAGTGTATTAAAACTCTTCGATCTGATCGAGGAGGTGACTATCTTTTCAATGAGTTTCTGAAATATCTTGGGGAGAATGGGATTCTCTCTCAGTGGACTCCTCTTAAAACACCATAGCATAATGGTGTATCTGAAAGAAGGAATCGGACCTTGTTGGACATGGTTCGATTCATGATGGGGTTTGCTGGCCTGTTGATCTCTCTCTAGGGATATGTGCTCGAATCAGCTTGTTACCTTCTAAATAGGGTTCCGAGTAAGTCTGTAACCAAAATGCCTTATGAGATATGGATAGGATGTAAGTCAGTACTCTCGCACTTTAGGGTTTGGGGGTGTCCGACTTATGTTAAACATTTAATTACGGACAAGCTTGGACCTAGGTCTGACAAGTGTTATTTCATAGGGTACCCAAAAGAGACCAAAGGGTATTATTTCTACCTAGCTGATGAGCAAAAGGTGTTTGTCAGCCTTAAGGCAATCTTTTTGGAAAAGGAGTTCCTTGGTGAAGGAACTGTTGCCTCTAAGGTCGAACTTGAGGAAGTTCGATAGGTGAAAAAATCGACACAAGTTGCTGAACTTGAATCGGATTTGATTAGATAAGATCCAGAGCCCATTGTTCCTGCACACTTAAGGCGGTCTAGTAGAGTATCACGTCAACCAGACAGATACTATGGTTTCTTGGTTCGAGACAGCGATCCTGTCGAACTTGATGAAAACGATGAAGATCCGATCACCTACATGGATGCAATGCAGAGATCTGACTCTGAGAAATGGTTAGAGGCCATGAAATCGGAAATGGAGTCCATGAAGGTCAACGATGTGTGGACATTGGTTGACCCATCCGAAGGAGTAAAACCCATAGGGTGTAAGTGGGTCTTCAAGAGGAAGAGGGGCGCAGACAGAAAGGTGGAGACCTATAAAGCCCATCTGGTTGCCAAGAGATATCATCAACGTTATGGTATAGACTATGATGAGATATTTCTTCTTGTGGCAATGCACAAATCCATTTGGATTATGCTTGCGATAGCTGTCCATCTGGAATATAAAATCTGGCAGATGGATGTGAAGACAACTTTCCTAAACAAAGAGCTAGACGAAGAGGTGTATATGATACAACCTGAAGGATTCACATCCACAGATGAGTCTAAGGTGTGCAGGCTACAGAGGTCCATTTATGGACTTAAGCAGGCATCCCGAAGTTGGAACATACGTTTTGATAGGACGATCAAGATGTATGGCTTCGTTAAGAATGGAGAAGAGCCCTGCATTTATAAGTGGGCTAATGGTCCAGTAGTAGTATTTTTTGTATTGTATGTGGATGACATTCTATTAATCGAGAATGATGTCCCTGCATTACAGAGAATAAAGATTTGGCTGTCGTCATAGTTCTCCATGAAGGATCTGGGAGAAGCTTCCTACATCCTAGGGATGAGGATCTATAGGGATAGATCTAAAAGGTTGTTTGGCTTATCCCAGTCCACGTACATTGATACTATGCTGAAGAGGTTCTGCATGGAGAATTTCAAGAAAGACTATCTACCGATAGGCCATGGAATTTCTCTCTCGAAGAGGGATTGTCCGACAACACCTCAAGAGGGAGAGCATATGGGTAGAATTCCATATGCTTTGGTAGTGGGATCTATCATGTACACCATGACATGTACACGATCAGATGTGGCATACTCACTAGGGGTAGTGAGTAGATACCAATCTGATCCAGGGGAGAATCACTGGAAGGTTGTTAAAACCATCCTGAAGTATTTAAAAAATACTAAGGACCAGTGGCTTGTTTATGGTGAATCAGACTTGAGACTTATAGGGTTTACAGACTCTAGTTTCCAGTCTGATCACGATGACAGCAAGAGTGTGTCGGGATTTATTTTTACCCTTAATGGTGGGACTGTCTGCTGGAAGAGTTCCAAACAGCATACTGTGGCTGATTCAGTTTGCTAGGTAGAGTATGTCGCTGCATCAGATGCTGCCAAAGAAGCAGTGTGGCTGAGAAAATTCATCATCGAGCTCGGAGTAGCACCCTCCCTTGTTGGTCCAGTTCTGCTCTACTATGACAGCTCTAGAGCCATTGCTCAGGTGAAGGAACTGAAGGCACACCAGCGGACAAAGCATATTCTGCGTCGCTACCATCTCATCCGAAAAATCATGAATAAAGGTGACGTTGACCTTCAGAAGATCGATGGAAAAGAGAACCTGGCTGACCCATTCACTAAATCCATTGCGGTGAAGGAGTTCGACGACTTCAAGTCGAAGATGGGTATTAGATACTGTATCGATTGGCTTTAGGCCAAGTAGGAGATTGTTAGGAATAGTGTCTCAAAGTCAATCATCAGCCTGTTGATAGTTGTGCTCTTTCTTGTATTAGTATATGAATTATAAATAAATAAAAATTATTTTGATATTTTTCATCATAAATTGTTTCATCTTCTAATGAACTCCTGTGTTGTGGTGAAGTCCTTAGGACTATTTAGACTCGATAAAGGAGGATTTACCATTTAGTCCTTAAACCTGTTCGCAACCAAATGAAACATTGTTACCAAGGATGATAATGTTTATCAAGCATAGGTCGTTGTGTGCCATATGGGTTGGTTATCCTCTTAACCGAGTGTGGAGATACTGGTATGGCATACAGGTGAGATATAAGGATACATCTGCACTGAACGTGACCGACTCCGGAGCTTTTTCTGCTATTAAGATTTTCTCCAATGGGATAAGGATATAACTGTCCCTCCAACTTGAGACCGCCACGGTGACTTGCAAGCAACTCACTGCACTTAGGCACTGGACTACCTGAATTTCTAATTCAGTGACGAAAGGCTGCTGGGTGTAGTCAAGTACTTGACTTGTCGATGCATGTGTCAAGATGGGATTGACCACTCCAGTTCAGGAGCTATGTACAATTGTATTTCAATTTAGCAAAATCTTGGCCAGGGTAGTCCTAGTGAGGAGTCACAGGACTGTTTGGGTTGAGCATGATTCAGATGATCTAATCTGGGTTGATAGTTTAATCCTAAGTCGTCCTAAACACAGGGATCAAAAGGATGAATTATACAATAACCATATTCATGTAGGTTCTGAGTGTTGCGATTGCGACTATTCGACCTATCCGAATATCGGGTACCATTGCTAGATGGTCACTTTGATTAGTACAGGAATTGGTTCCTGTGCTATCGGCTTAGGTTCGAACCTACGGGGTCACACACATTAAAGGTTCCTATCTGATCTGTTGGTTGGTGAAGAGTCTAATGCTCATGGACTTTGAGTCCTACGTGTCTGGAACTCTGTGATCGAGAATCAAGATTTCTAATCATGAGTTTC